>NW_027315574.1:600000-758220 GCF_039878825.1 Excalfactoria chinensis
GCCTGCAGGATCTCTTTCTCCGCAAACCGCACCCGCAGGCCTTGGTCCATGAGGACTGCCACCTGCCCTCCTGAGCAAAAACAAGCACTAAGAATGAGAGCAAAACAGACTGGATTCGCCCTGGCCTGGCCCAGGTCCCAGTCGTACCAAACAAAACCTGGGATGCAGACTGCTCCCCAAAACCCAGCTGGACACCTGCACACAAGAAGTTGATCAGATCCATCCCCAAGCAAGCACCAAGCCGCCCCAGGAAGCTCTTTGCCATCAGCTCCGTCATCGCCCTTCCTTTCCTCCACACCTCCATCCCAAAGTGGTTTCCACATCTGCCAGCATGTGTTACCTCCCACCTTCTCATCGCACAGTGCTTCCACAGCACCAAGTTTGCTTCCGGGGCCCTCCTTCGCTTCACTGTGCTAACACTCATGATTCAAATTACACTGACGTTCCAGGTGAGAACTGTACCTAACATTCCTCCTTCTACAAGCAAACAGGCCCAACACATGGTAGTAGAAATGCTTGCATCAAAAAGAAACAGAGATGGCACGGCAGGACAGACGTACTCGGTGTGCACGTTTGAAGCCATTTGAGAACCAAGTCATTCTTCCTGCAAAACCCCTGACTTCTGATCAAAGCTGAACAGTCACAACAACACCTGTTTCCATCAGCTGCCACCATCCAGAACAGCCAGCCTTCTTGCGGTCACCTGACCCAAACATCCCTTTGGCTCTGTGCTTGATTCCTGCAAGAGAGATGGGAGCTCGGCACGCACACCATCCTTTCAACACCCCAGCCCAGCAGCAAGGGATCACAGCACTGGCACAGCTGAAACAAAAAGGGTGTGCGAGTTTCCTGGTAGCACTCAGTGTGAACAAATCTACCACTGAGCAACACCATGAGCCCCCACTCACCTCAGCACAGGTCAACCTGTAACCCCAGCCTTCCCCTATCCATGTGCACACGCCCACCTGTGCGCCACCCTGCCTGCTTTGCACACCCCCATGCACTGCATCTTGTGCCCTCCTTTGCATTCACAGACGTGTGCAAACCATCCCTGGGAACACGTACGTGCAGCACCTGCTCAGAAGTAACATTCAAACTCTATTCTTTCATACTTCTTGATAGAGGACGGGAAAAACTCACTTCTGCATGGCGGTAAGGACAGTCTGTCCCCATCACATCCCTCTGTCTGCTAAAGGTGCAACTGGATCTCTTGCAGCCTGCTGGCTGCTGCTCACAAACGCAGGGAACTGCACCACGCTGATTCTAAAGAGAGAGAGGAAGAAACGGTGGTGGGAATGGGTACCCATGGTTTGCAGAGATGCTCCAGATTGTGCCAGAGATGGAATATCAGAGTGCTGGGACATCATTTATCACTAAGGAAAACACTTGGAAGCATATTCAGTCTGCATAAGCAGTCATTCCTGGGCACAGTTAGCTTTCCTATGGCTCAGCTGGAGGAGGCGGGTGCTCTCAGACACCTGCTCAGGGGGTTCAGCTGAGACACTTGCACAATGCTGGGATCATTCTGATGGAAACTATGTCTTCAGACGCCGTGGTGCAATCCATCCAAAATTATCATGCAGAGCCTTAGCTCTTGAACAGCACTTCTTCCCCACCCTTCACTACTCCAAGCAGCTCCAACAAACTTCTCAGAAGAAACCCAGGGCAGCAGAGACCTGGCAGACCATAACCAAGTGCAGCCTGCGCTTGGGAGGGCAGTGCCCACTCCTTGCTTCCACCCTGCTCCAGCACGTTAAGTAGTCTGAGCCTCACTGTCCTTTTACAGCTGAAGACTTTCAGCACCTCATGCCAACATTTCTCACTAAGATACACCCAAGGCATTGAATGCTCTTCTCACTACCTCCTCCCAGTCCTCCCCTAGGAACACTAAGATTCTACAGCAAAAGCATCTATGCTGCAAGAGCACACTGAACCACCTGCAACAGTGAAACATGGTTTTGTAGAGTGGCTTTGAAAACACACCTTTAGACAGCTGTCTCCCTGTAGCCAAAAGGAAACCGAGCAGGAAAAGAAGAGTCCAGCCTGAAACACGCCCATGCTACTAGCCCAGGTTTTCCACGGTGAATGCAGAATCCGTCCTGTTCTTGAGGTAACAAATGACCAGTGGGTCTCCCCTTGCTCCACCCCTTCTCCTTAAAAGTGAGAAAAAGAGAAAACAAGCAGAAGAAACCCAGACGTACCTTTCCACACACAAAGCAGAAATTGGAACAGCAACAGCAACTGTCTCCCTCCTGAGACATGGTGGGGAGCATCCCAGAGGAAGCCCAGGTTCTTTGCTTCTCTCCACAGGGACTTCAAGCACTCCTGGCAAGAGCTGGTTTTGTTCCTTCTTCAACTGCTTCCATCACCAAAATCTCCTTTTGAAAAGGAACCCTAAAGAAAGAAGCAGCAAATGAAAAATAATGAGCAAGAACCACTTTCCCAGCTTTCTTCTGACACGCAATTTAGACCCTTGACTAGGGCAAGGACTTAAAATCAGCTGGTTCCAAGAATGATCAGAATTAGCACTGAAATCACTCACTGAACTGTAGCTGGTTACCTCCACATTCTTTTGCTTTTGGGAACAGATGGACACAGAGTTGAAGGACACAAGATAAATGACATCTACTTCACTGTAGGTGGTTAAGCTTGGAAGTAGGACTTGAGCAAGAAAAGCTTCTCAACTCCTTGTAAGACACAAAGCAGTGGGATGATTTCCCACACCTGCAGAAAGTCTGATCTCTGCCACAGGTGGGTGAGTGACACAAAAGCTGAGCTGCCCATCCAGAAGCACGTGGGGCAGGGCATGGAGTGGTTACATACCAACATGTGAACAGGCACTCTCCTATCAGAAGGGAAATGCCTTCTCTCTTCCATGCCATGCCCACACCACTCCTCAGGGCTGCGCTGACAGCACGGAAACAATGCAGACATGTTTTTGTCATCGTGGTGGTTTTTCACAGACCCAAAAAATGAGATATTGGGTTGCCGTGCGGGTTCCTGGGTGACATTGCCATTTCCAAGCCATTGCTTCCTAGGGGCAAAGAAGGTAAAATGCTTTAACAATTTTTCACCCAGAGATTGCTATTTTACCATTCTTTTATGCAAAAAAGGAGGACAACACAGCAGATTCTTGCAGCTGCATCAATGCCCTGGGTGCTAAAGGAATGCAAAGACAGAAATATCAAACATCCCTATGTTATTCCCATACAAGGAGGGAAGTTATGTTTAGTAATATCTTTTATTATTTAAAAGAGGTAGTTGGCACTCCTAAAGGAAAATCCCAGGCCTCAAGTTCTGACAGTGCGGCAATCTGGAATGGACTCAGATGTGGATGACCCAAATGATTAATTCTGGGTTCTAACATCCCTTCTATGCATTGACACGTTTTCTCTCTTAACTTTCCCAGCCATCACATGTCCGCAGAACATCCAACAAACTCTCCTTCACTGCGCACGTAGGCATTCATCCAACCACAGCCATCAGTCATTCCTAGCCATGCACTCTCCCTCCAGTCATGGTCAGTATCACGTGGCCATCACGCAGCTTACTTGACTCAATTTTTCTCTTTTTCTGGAGGTGTCCTTGGTTCCCAGCCTTACCTTCTCATGCCGTTCATCTCGCTGTGCAGCTCCTGCTCTGAATAGTCTTCTTATGTTCCCACGGGACAGGTGGAAAATGAAGACACGGCCCCTGCCACCAAGGTCAGCTCTGCAGCACACATGACCTGAGGAGCACTTGGCTACTCATGCAAACTGCGCAGTGCAAGGAAGATTGTTGCCTGTTGCACTTCTTCTTCTAATGGCTCAGAAAGTAGCTTTCCTACCTAGTAAATGGGAAAAGAATATTAATAATAATAATAAAATGAAAACAAAAGCCTGACACAAAGCAGACGTGATTGTTACTATGGAATTAAGGAGGGCGAGGGATTGGCCCTCTATATGAAGAAGCTGACTGCAAAGGACTAAGAACAGTCAGGATCACATGGAGAACTTGTGGGTCAAATTAGGGACTGAACCAATCATGGGCTTCTGCAGCTGAGGGTCTGTTGACGGGCCCTGCTTACTGCAGCTACCAGAAGCACCGCGCTCACTGACTCAACTTGATGGGGGATTCCAGACAGGCTGGGAAATCAGCATGGCTGGCTGCAAGCTGTCTGAGAGACTGCTGGAGTGCACTGAGAAGAACTGTGTGGCCCAAGCATTGAGCACACCAAGCAGAAGGGAAGCATTACTGGACACGGTGCACAGCAGGGCTTAAGACTGGAGGTGGTCAGGGCTGTAGTGACCATGCCCTCCTGGAGTTCCTCATCTCAAGGAATGCAGGCCTGGCAAAAAGCAAAGTCAGGACCCTGAGCTTCAGGAGAGTCAGCTGCAGGCTGTTCAAAGAATTACTGGACAAGAGCCACTGGAAAACTGTTCTGAGGGGCAAAGGAATGGAAAAGAGATGGGAACATGCACAGAAAAACTTTCTCAGAGCTGCCTACACCTACCACAAACATCCCTGTGTGTGCACCTCTGTGCAACCCAACTCCTCAGCACACCGGCACACAAAGCTGGTGAGGGCTCTGGAGCACAATGGGGCCATATGAGGAGAGGCTGCAGGAGCTGGGAATGCTCAGCCTGGAGAAGAGATGGCTCTGAGCAACACCGTGAGCCCCCACTCACCTCAGCAGAGGTCAACCTGCACCCCAGCCATCCGCCCATCCACGTGCACACGCACACACCTGCGCCACTCTGCCTGCTTTGATCACCCACATTCACGCACCGCACCTTGTGCTCTCCATTGCATTCACAGACGTGTGCAAACCATCCCTGGGAACACGTATGTGCCTACACCTACCAGTAAACATCCCTGTGTGTGCACCTGTGTGCAACCCAACTCCTCAGCACACCCCTGTGCAAGCACACATTGGTGCCACCGCGTCCACGCACTATCCATGTGCTCACACACACTCACGTGTCCACATCCCCTAGTGCAGCCCTGTGCGCACACACACAGACACACGCGTAACCCCTTCCTTTCACTCCCAAAGTGCACGCACACACCGGTACCACAATGTCCTTGCGGAGCTCCAACACTCTGCACACCCCTGTGCACGCACATGTATGTGCATGCTCATCCTTGCACACATACCCACTGACCTACACACACCTGAGCAACCCCACTGCTTTGGACACTCACAAAAACAAATGTGTGCAACACCATCCGTGCACAAATCCACACACACACACACACAAAACATGGAACCCCACTGCTTTGCACAATCCTGTGCACACTCACGTGTGTCATGCACTCATTTCCCAGCCAGTCCTCGTGGGGTCTCTTACTTAGGACGGGAGTGCAGGGGAGCAGCCAGAAGCTGTTTGCATTCCCTGCTGTCTGCTGGGCAGGTTTGTTGGCGATGCTTGGGTTGCTTTGCTTTCCCTTGGGAGGTGGGAAGGAGCTTTGGGTTGGAGGCACATCCCGTGCCAGAGCATCCCGATGGCACGCGTGGGATCAGCAGGTCTGTCAGAGAAGTGGGTGAGGTTGCACGCCAAGCTGCAGCAGAGGAAGGGGAGGAGGGCCCAGCACAGCTCTGCACCACGCTCTGCCACGCTGGGCAGCTTGTTCCTGGCTCAGCAGTGCCATCAGACAAGAAGCAGGGAAGGAAAGCAAGGATGGGGGTACCATCAAACAGAGTCCGTGCAAGCCTGTGCAAGACAAACAGACCCAGAGCTTGTGTGTTTTTTCTGCTTTTGTAGCATTTGTGTGCTGTAGCTGAGCAAAAGCTTCTGCTGCTTGATTCTTCTTCTGCAACAGCCACCTACTGGTAAATGGCTTTGGGGATGGAGGATGTGACAGAAAGCATTTGTCTGCACGACAGCGTAGTTACACTTGGTCTAGAGAGTGAGAGAGGCTGGCAGCACTGCCTGATGTTGGTCAGGGTGAGCTCCTTCTTCCGCAGCGTGATGATGGCAGGGCCGGAGACGATCTGCAGGGACAGCTCAGAGGTGGGAGCTGGGAATGGACACGGCAGGAGGACAGAGGTGTGAGGGAGCAGCCAAGGCAGCGAAGAGCATCAAAAGGCCCTGAAAAGCATCACAAAGCCACAGCCAGGAAGCTTGGGGTTTGCATGAGCAGCATCCAGGATGCCAGAGACTATGTGCTCCCCTAAAAAATGGTAACAGAGCTCTCGCTGCAGGCATCACAAAACCAGGCAAAATGGGAACACACCCAGAGCTCTGCTGCACGCACCCCACAGTCACAGCATTGCAAGCTGAGCTGCCTTGCTGTTTCTTGCATTCATCATGGTCCCTGTGAATGAAGACTTGGAACACAGTCAAGGCGTTGATTGAGCACCAGAGTGCCTTTATTCAATCGGAGAAAGGAGGACGGGAGAGGGACGGGGAAAGATGGGACTCATTCTCTGTTGTTGAGGAGAGAGTGGCTCAGAGCTCATGTTGCTGCCTGGTGCCTGGGACTGCAGGCCTGACTCCAGGTTCCCATCCAAGGGCTCGGCTTCTCCTCGGTGACATTGACTTGGTCCTGCTTGGAGGTGACGCTGTTGGGGCACTCGGGCTGTCTTTGGGCTGGGCTGCACTGCAAAGGCACCGCACAGGTCGCCCATAGAGAATTTCATATGGGCTTCATCCTTCCTTGGTTGGGGTTTTCTTCGAATTCTCACAAGTGCCAGAGGCAGTGCTTGCAACCTTGGTATCCCAGCCTCTTGGACAACTTTTAGTATTTGCAGCTTAGATAAATGGTTCCTCTTTTCCACCTGGCCACTTGACTGTGGCATGTAAGGTGTATGCAACTGCCAATTGATTCCCAATAAAGTACTGACTTGTTGAACCACTTTAGCAATAAAAAGGGGGCCTCAATCTGAAGAGATTGTTCCTGGCACCCAGAACCTTGGAATTATTTCTTGTCACAAAACTTTTGTTACTTCCCTGGCCTGGTTAGTCCGGCACGGGTATGCCTCAGGCCATCCTGGAAAGGTATCTGCTCAAACTAACATGCATCTGTACCCCCCTTTTCTTGGCAGCTCTGAGAAATCTACCTGCCATTATTGTCCTGGCTAATTTCTCTCCCTGTTTGCCCTAACTGAACTTTGTGGCCTGTGTTAGGATTATCTGGTAAACAAACTTCACCTTGCTGGGTCACTTGCCTAATGGCAGTATACCCATTTCGGGTGACCACTCGTTGAACAAGATATTTATATAATGCTTCTGCTCCCCAGGGAGTTTTCCTATCTTCAGTCACCACAGCCCATCATATGGCTGCTGGAATCATTCTTTTCCCTTGTGCTGGAAAGCTCCATCCTTCCTCTTTTAGCTGCCCTTCCTGATAATTATTTATCGAGTTCCAATACTCTTTGGAGTGCTTTGGCTCACCATCCACCTGCATGTTACCATCTGGAATCAAGGAAGCCTCCACCACCTCACCCTCTGCTGCTCGCTTTGCTTTCTGTCAGCCAGCGCATTTCCCATTCCTTCAGCACTGTCTCCCCTTTGCTGGCATCAACAGTGCATTTTAGCAACCTTCTCCAGCTGTTGGACTGCCTCCAGGAGTCTGGCTATTTCTTCAGCGTGTTTAAGACCTTTCCCTTGGCTTGACAACAGTCCTCTTTCTTTCCATATTGCTGATATGGGTGCATGAACAGCACTAAGGCATATTTTGAATCAGTCCATATCTTCATCTTCCCATGTCGAACAAAGCTGCTCCCGTCTGTGTACCAGGCGTCTTCCGCATCCTCCAGTGGTTCTTCTTTCAAGTCTCTGCAACTGGAATACACTGCTTTCATAGTCCCTAAACAGTCGTGAGACACAGGTTCTCCTGTAATTGCACTAAGAAAAGCAGCTGGATTTACAATATTTGTTACTGTTATTTCTCCATCATCTTGCTCCACTAGAATGGCTTGATACTTCAGAAATCTCTGAGGGGAAAGCCAATGTCCCCCTTTCACCTCCAGCACTGGAGAGACCGTGTGGGATACCAGTGCAGTTCTCTTCTGCCCCATTGTCCTAATGCTGGGGCCTTCATTAACTCCTCTTTCCACTGCTTTCAACTGGGCCACAGTCCAGGCTGGTGACTGTGCTTTCTGGCAGGCAGAATTGATCACCTGAGGAATTCAGCTTTATTTGCCTTCATCTGTGTTCCCTCTTGCTGGATCTCATGCACTCTGCTGGCTTCTGTCTGTGTTTCTACTCCAAGAAGAAAATGGGTCTTCACAAACCAGAACATTGGAAAAGCACCCTCAAGTCTGCTGTTTGAGCCTTCTTCATTTCAAGAGCATATGCTTTCATCTCCTCAGCACTCAAACACTTATTGATTGTTTACATGGAACCTTCTCTCTCCGAGGCTGTAGCCACTGTCTCTTGTCCTGGCAATGGCACCACTGACCAGATCACCTCCATTCTCTGCATCCTCCATTCAGTATATTTGCACATGGATAAGACCTCCCCTGAATCTTCTCCAGGATTAACAGTCCTAGCTCTCTCAGCCTTTCCTTATAGGAGAGATGTTGCAGTCCCTTTATCATCTTCTGAGCCCTCTGTTGGATTCCCTTAAGTATGATTCTTGTAACAGACAACTCAGATCAGGACACGATGATCGATGTGTGGTCTCAACAATGCTGAACTGAGGGCAAGTATCGTCTCTCTCAATCTGCTGGCAGTACCTTGCTTATATGCAGCCCAAGGATATCATTAAGTTATTTTTGGTGTATTTTTTCTTTTTCTTTTTATTTTCTTTTTTCTTTTTTTCTGTTTTTCTTTTTTTCATCAAGTTCACATTTCTGTTTCACACTCACTCTGTATTACTCACTATGTTGCTCCGGGAAACGATGGGACTTTTCCTCTGTTATTGAGGAGAGGGTGGGTCAGAGATTGTGTTGCTGCCTGGTGCCTGGGACTGCAGGCCTGACTCCAAGTCCCCCTCCACGAGGCTTGGCTTCTCGTCAGTGACACTGACTTGCTCCTGCTTGGAGGTGTCGCTGTCAGGGCGCTCAGGCTGTGTTTGGGCTGGGCTGCCCTGCAAATGCACTGGGCCACAGTCCAGGCTGGTGACTGTGGCTTCTGGCAGGCTCTGGTCAGCCCCTTCAGGAGAGCTGGGAGAAATGAGTTCCTGAGCAATGATGACCTCCTGCTCTCCGTCGCTGCTGTCAGAAGGAAGGCTGTCATTTGAATTGCAGCCTGACTCCAAGTCCCCCTCCAAGAGGCTCGGATTCTCCTCAGTGACGATGACCTGGTCCTGCTTGGAGGTTTCGCTGTCGGGGCACTCGGGCTCTGTTTGGGCTGGGATGCACTGGAAAGGCACTGGGCCATCGTCCATGCTGTTGACTGTGGTTTCTGGCAGGCTCAGGGCAGCCCCTTCTTCACAGCTGGGAGAAATGAGTGCCTGAACAACCATGACCTCCCGCTCTCCGTCGCTGCTGGCACTCAGAACGCTGTCATTTGAATTGCAGCGACTTGTGCTTCCTGTGAGCTTTCCATTGATGGAAGCACGCTCTGAGCCATCAGCTCTTGACTCGGCTCTTCTGGGTTCACAATGGGTCGATTCACCTAGGAAGGAGTGGACACACAGGGGTTAGAGTCCAACTTTCTCTGCCCATGGGGGCAAAGGCTTGGTGCTGCCTGTCAAGTAGGCTTCAAAAAGCTTGAGAGGCTCCTTTGGGAAAACAGGGGTCAGCTGAAGATGTCAGGCACGGGCTTGAATGCCAGAAGGAGGTACAAGCCCACTGAAAGCATGAATTCTACCTGTGTTGCTGACAAGCAGTGTTTTGAAAGCTGGATTTGCACCCTTACCTGCCAGGACCACGAGATCTGCTTCTGTGGGCTCCCTGGCACTGCGCTGCTGTTGGCGTTTGGCCACAGGGGATGGTCTGCGCAGGCAGAAGCAGGACCACCAGCTGCCAGCTGGTGATTCCTTGCTCTTTCTGGGAGAACGTGGTCTGGAGAGAAAACAGAGCATGCTGTCAGTCGTGGTGCAGGGTGAGGGAAGAGTCACACCGAGCCCTTGCCAATAGTTGCCTGTTCCTGGCACTGCCTGCTTTCTGCTGAAACACAGCTTCGAAACGCGCTCTGTTGCAAACAGCAGAGGACGCTTCCATTCCTACAGCTCAGCCCTCAAGTCCTGCTTGAGGACTGAAGAAGAGAGGCAGAGCATGTGAGCAAAGGCTCCGCAGCCGGACAGGACAGGAGCTGGCAGGAGTAACTGCTTTCTGAGGAACTGTGCAGCCATAAAGGCGGCTCAAAAGCACCTCTGACTCTTACACTAACACCTCCTCGGCCTCAGCTCACTGCCATCTTTAATTTCTAGTGCCAGCAAGTCTGACCAACAGCTCTGCTTAGAGGAGAACTGGAACTGGTTTCAGGCATGTGGCCCTGAAATCTGGAAAACCCCAACGTTTCCAGGTACAGCCAGCATAGTCCAGGATAGACGTCAGCGTGGCTTTCTGCATCTCGTGACTGCCTGCCCAACCAGGAAGGAAAGGCACCCTTGTGTGGCTCCACTGAGCCCATCGGGCAACTGTGTGTTAGTTGAATCCTCGGAGATATAGTGGACAAAAAGTAAACCAATAAAGACCACCTGACCAATGATGATAGGGGCTGGAAAGGGAAGTCCTCTTTACCTTTCAGATGGAAAATCAAGGATTGTGTGGAATCTCCCAGGTCCGGCTGTGGGGCCTTCCTCCACTTCAATCTCACTGCCTGGTGTCACTGCAGGAGAGCTGCTCTGGCCTCTTCTCAGAGCCTGTGCCTCCTGCAGCGTGAGCAGCTTTGTGGCACACACAGACTTGGGCACAGGTGGAGAATTGTGCCCTGCAAGGGAAAACCACAGGTAAGAGGGAGGATCAGAAAGCAGCAGCACAGCCATCCCAGTTCTGCATTTCTCTCAGACTTGCTTATCCGAGCCACTGGAAGAAGAGGAGCTCAAAGTAACCGGCTGCTCAGAGGTATGCTCGTGGCAAAGGACACAGTCATAATTAAGAGCTGCTCACTGTATCAAAACAGGCATAAAAAAACAAAAACAAAAACAAAAAAAACCCTAGAAAATGGATCTGGAAACTCAGAAAGCTTTGCTGCCACATTTCAATCATGCTTCACCCCCATTCAAAACATCCTGGTTTTCTCCATGTAAAGTCTGTCCTCGGACATTCTCAGGATCCAGAAAGAGGGTGCCATATTCTCATCTAAGCCCGGAAGCCTCCTGTCCCGTTGAGAGTCAAAGCGTATTTGAAAGATCTTGGAGAAGGCCTGGATTGGATCAAGATCAAGCTAATGGAGGAAGACGCTCACCTGCTCCCTCTCCCATGGCTGACGTGGCGTTGGAGCAGAAGAGGACTTCTGTGTGGCCAATCAGGAATTCCACCACAGCCGTCTGCCTCTGCACTTCCAAGCAGGCAGCTCCTCCACTGGCGCAGGGAGACTGGCTCTGCTGGGATCTGAAGAAAAGGCAGATTTTACAAGTCGTTCCTGCAAGACTGTTTCCCCAGGTCTGAAGTTTTGCAGCCCAAAGCAGTCAGACTGGGCTCTGGAGACTTCCGCAGTGGGCAATCAGCGATGCCACTGACAAAATTCTCCCGGATGATCAAGGACACAGCAGTCCCAGCTCAACAAGGGAGCAGAAACTGCCGTCTAGAAATTGTGCCCCTGGGGTTGGGGGAGAGCAGTCCAGGCTCCTCCTCTGCTGCCAGCCACTTCTGACAGCTTTTACAGGAGAAGAGCACACAAGAGGAAGAAGAAGGGAGGATTGCTTTCTTTCTGGAGAGCAGAACTAAGCGTTGTGCTTCAACAGAAAAAGAGGTTTACCTTAAGAGGTTTGGAGCCCACACAATCGCCAAGTTCTGAGCGTCCATGTTGGTGACCGAGCAGCTGCCAGCGAGAGACGCCAAGTGCCTCATCAGGTACTCGAGTGTCCTGGAAAACAAGAGGGGCAGATGTTCAGCACCAAAAAGCAAGCCGTGCTGCAGTGCCCTAAACAAACCTCACTTCATACTAGTTGATGTCATTGCTACCGTCCCTGAATAGGAAGTAGATAAAACGTTCCCAGTGTCACAATGCTGCAGCACCAAGCCCCAGCACAGCACAGCCGCAGCCATCGGCTGCACCAACCGTGCTCCCGTGCCAAGGAACTGACCCAATGAATTGACCCAGTGCAGCCTTCAGCCGCTTCAGCGTGCAGACGCATGATGCTGCTGGTGTGAGGCAACACCTGGAATCGCATCGTGGCCCTCTGAAAGGCAGCAGGGCTGAGCTCAGCAGACCGAGCGCAGCACTGACCTGTAGTGAGGAGCGGGCAGCTGCTGGATGGCGTCCTTCATCCTGACCAACCGCTCCTCCTCTGTACCAGCACAGGCAGCGTCCTGGAAAAAGGCAGGAAGGGATTCAGACACCAGTCAGCCAAGAGAGCTGCCACAGGTTTGGGAACCGTGGGGATAGCGTGCTGGTGGTCAGCACCAAGGCAGACTTGATGCCTTCCAAGAGGCATCAGGGGAACACTGCAGCACACAGCCTGTGTCATCAAGGCCAAGCAGTGCAAGGCATTGCCCTGTGCTTACCGTGAACTTGTCATACAGCTGGTTTGTCAAAAGAGGGTTTGGGAGCTCCCTGAAGAACATCTTGCATAGGGAGCTCACACTGTGAATGTCACGGACGCTGAGCTCGGGCACCTGCTCTGAATCAAATTCATGGCTGCAGAGAAGGACACAGGATTGGGCAGAGGGCTTTGAGAAAGAGGAAAGCAAGTCCAAAGCCACACCAAATACAGTCAAGACAAGGAAGGGCTTCCTCTGAACGCCCGCAGCATGGCACGTGCCCCTGCTGACAGCTGTGTCAGTCGCAGCACTCTTACCGTAGGCGCTGGATCCTGGACGCCACGCCGGACAGGCGGTAGATCCCCCGCACCACGCCATGCTGCTCGACGAACTCGGCGCAGCTCTGCAGGACCTGGGGGACTACAGAACAAGAGCCAGCGGTTAGCTCAGCTTCTTACTCAAGTAAGTAAGCTGTGCTCTTCTCCCATCCCAGCCACTAAGCCCAGCCGGGCCACCGCTTGCTTCCTCCTTAGAGGAGAAAGCTGGCAGAGACAGCTGTGAGGAAACTGCACAGAGATGTCTTCCTGGCTTTCCAGAAATGCCACCACCTATCATCTTCAGATGCCCAACCGAGGAAGATCTCAGCAATGGGCTGTTCCTTACCATCACGGCCAGAGCGGAGAAGGTGCTCCCCCAGGTCACACCCAAACACCCCTTCCTTCTCCGGCTCCGGCTGCTCCGATCTCCTGGGGCGGGCCTTCACCACCGAACGAAGGAAGGGTGGGAGCTTGCCCCGTTTCTTCGGCACTGCGCAACAAAACAGAGAAACCAGTTCGTTTCAGGCTTGGATCGGTTGCACGAGGCCGAGCGTAACACATTCGACCGAGCACGTAACAATGGGAAGAACATTCCCAACAAGGACACGCAGGAACGGTATTTCCCCATCCCTGCAAGTCCCCAAGGTCAGGTCGGAAGGGGCCCTGGACAGCCTGCTCTCGTCTCCTACAAAATGCAGAGGCTGGCCACCCAGACTGAGGCAGGGGCCTTGGAGCCTGATGATCCTTTAGGCCTATTCCAACCCCAAGCCATTCCAGGAGAATTCTGTGACTTCCCCAAGCCCAGGAATAAACACAGTGGGGTTGGGCCAGATCTCTCCGTGTTCCCATGGACCTTAATGCAGTCATCCTTGCTAATCTTGCTCAACTCGGGCATTAACGAAACCCCTGAAAGCCACGCTCTGACCCCAGCTTACTAACCCGCAGTATCAAATGTAACATGTGTACCTGGCTTTCGCAATGAATTGACCAGGGACTCAGGAACTTCTCCGCTAATGAGTTCCACGCACTCACTAGGGAAAGATCCCACCTGTAACAAGAACAAAAAGACAGCTGGGCATTAGCCCCAGCCCAGAGCCAAAGGGAAGGTCCTCTGACAGCGACACAGGGCAACCGTTTGCATCCGGAAGCCATCCTGTGCAGGCAGAGCAGCTCCAAGCTGAGATTCCTGACTCTACTGAAGTTGTGCTCTCCTGTTGGAAGCATGTGCCTACCTGAAAGCCACGCTTGCCTCTCCACCAGGGGCTCAGCTCCTTTGGTGGCATAGCAATAATGCACACCACGTCTCCCACCTGCAAGAGATCAAAACGGCAACCCTAGCTTCAGCACAGCTGGCAGGAAAACACAGCTCAAATAACTGCCTTCTTCTGCGATGCAGAATATCCTAAAGCTTGACAGCCATTGCACCAATGCAGCCCCCAAGGCATTTTCCCTTCTAAAACTGAACTTGGAGGTACAGGAGTTACACAACATACACAATACAGCCGTGCAGTAGGAAACGGGTCTCAAAACCAGCAGGCTCTCTGCCAAAGGCTACGCAAGAGCTCCAGTTGAACCACGGGCATCAGTTAAGCAGGGCTTTCTGAACACATCTGCACACTTCACACCCAGTCTGCTGCTGCTCAGAGACCAGGCTCCCATACTGGGCAGGATCTGCTTGATCAGGAGGTTCAAATGCCCAGTCAAACCATACTGGAGAGATGGCTGAACTGCTCCCAACCCAGCACAAGTCTAAGCTGGAACCAAACCTTTGAAGCTTCACCTCACGAGACATTCTGAAGGTGTCTGAGAATATTCCTGAAGCATTCACACCCTAGACTCTCCCATGCATGACAACAAGGATTGCCTGTAACTGCTTACCTCCAGGGAGAGCTCATCCGGCCCCTGGGCGACGTAACGCTTAATAACATGGGCTGCCGCAATCGCTGGCACGTTGAAAGATGACTCCGCACGCACCAGCTGCGGCTTCCACATGTTATCAGCCTGCAAAACAGAGCACAGGCCGTGGTCAGGAGCTGAGGACAAACCAGGAGGATTTCAAGGTGAGGAGCACATCTGCAGAGAAAGCTGCAGGAAATGCGCTCCCTCCTGCTCAGGAGCACTTCAGAAGGAGCTGCACGTCTCACGACAGTACTTTCTCTTCCTGGCATGCAGCAGGATCGCCAGGCCATGCAAAGATGCATCTCTCTCTACACAGACTCATCAGCAATGGCACTGGCGTGGACAGGTGGCCTGGCCCCCTTTGGCCCACTCTTTCCTGTAGGAGAGTACATCTGCGGCTCCCTCTGCTAGCTCAACACAGGGAACAAAGACAAGTCAGAGCTTCATACTGTACCTCCGTGCCCACCACCTCGGGCTCACATCTGATCTCGCTGCATGCGTTGCCCATCCCAGCAGGTGTGACAAGCTGGAACAGAGCAGAAACACACTTCTGTTTTCTCTATTCACCCAGCACAGTATGGAGGGACTTCTTCAGAGCTACCCTTGCATACCCTGCGGCATAGGCAAGTGTTCGAGAAACTACCCCTTGCTTCAGTAAATTCAAACGTGACAGCCTATTAGGCAGCGCTGTACCAAGTTGCTATCCCTCTGCCAGCAGATGGGGACTCTGGCACAGAGCAGCAGATGCATTCGCCCAGAGCGCTCTGACAGTGCGACAGCAGGGCATTAGACAGCACCCTTCTGAGGGCTGAGCTGGAGGGCAGTGAAGAAACCCACGGCATGCAAAACGACGTGGTGGGACAAAACATGGCACGTACCTGGCAACGAGATCACCTCAGGCTATCTGCAGCAGTTCCTGGTCACTCTGCTCAGATCTTATGAGAGCAAAAGCTGCACCAAGGCAGTGGGCGGAGGGTGGGTAGAGGAGAGAGAAAGAGCAGGTCAGTGAGCAGGGCTAAGACAGCCATGGCATAACGCACACAGCACAATCGTCCCATCCACTTGCTGCAAGACATGCTGAGTCTCAGGCTATGTGATGCCTGTCCGCCCAGCAGCTTTACTCTGCTTCCACAATTGAGCAAAGAAGACGGCTGAAGAAGCATGGGACGGGTGCCACCTTTATGGACACCCCCTTTGGAACATGTGTACCAGGGGAAAATGACGTCTGATGCTCAAGAGTAAGCAATACGGTGCTGGGAGCTCCGACAGCCAGCACTTCTCAACACCTCACTGCTCACCCGTCCATCCCACACCGGCTCAGCTTACCTACAGGATGCTGCGCACGATGGTACTCAAACAAAGGCACTAAAGGCACAAGAACAACAAGCCAACCAACCACTCCGAACTCCTACACGCCCACAAAGGAACATAGAACACACCACTCCTCTCCACATGCCAGCCGCTTATGACATCACCAACAGCCACCAGCCTGGTCCACCATGACCCCCCACAAGGGGGGGAGGCAAGACCCCCTGGTCACATCTGATTCCAACACGGCACCACAACATTGCAGAACTCAGGGTGGGGTTGGAATTCTATCCTGGTGTGGCAGCGCAATGGGAGGTGTTTGGGCACAGCTGAAGAGCTGAGAGACACCGGAGGTTTCCAAAGGAGGGTGCCAGGTTAACTCTCAGCATTCTTTTGCAGGGCTCTTTGGGATGCTTCAAACCCATTTCACTGCCTAGGTCATTTCTAGCAAGTCCAGCTGACAAATGTCACTTTGTCTGGGTAACGCCTCTGTGCATCATGAATGAAAAAGAAAATAAAATGGGCACGCGACCCTATGAAACTTACCTCTCTGCTCTTGTTGTCAGCCAGACATCTAAAATGAGCATTGCGTGTCCCTGCTCCTGAATGGAGATGCACCCAAGTCTGTGTTCCACTCTGCTCCACCTAAGTGTCTAAAAGAAACACAGGCAGAGATGATTAGAAGATCCTTTGCGCAGGCGAAAGCGCAGGCTGCACGCCTATTCTCTTTAGCAAGAAATACTACTTGAGAAGCCACAGACAGTTTTATGAGAGGTAGTATGAAAGATGAGCAGAAAGGAAATAGATTCATTAAAATAACCGAGTTAATTCTCTCCCCGTCAAAGAGAAAGCCTTCTGGGCACTGTTAGCAGCACCTCCTACAACACCTTGCACCACAAATTGTGGATCATGCAGTTTCTTCCCACAGGCCCTTCGCCTCTCTTGTTGGTGTCAGATCCACTCAGGTTCAAATACGTGGATCAGAACAGCCATTCAGTTCTGCTGAGGCAGGATCCCACCGCTGGGATGTCCCCCAGTCCCATTCCCTGCTTCTCCTGGCATGGGTGGGGAAAGGAACAGCAAGTGATATCACCTACCCAGACTTCTGCTGGGCCTTCCATTCGGTCGCCCATCCCTGGGAGAAGCAGGGGAGCTCCCGTGGCACAAAGCTCTCAGCTGGAGATGGTGCTTTCAAGCAGCACGAGTAACTGGATGTAGGACTTGAAACACAAGGGTAACATGAAAAAGCCACCAGTCCCCACGGATGGGGCTGTTCGCAGAGACAACAGCTGCGTGCTTTCCAGCAGTGTGATGCTCACCCAACAAAGCGCTCAGCCAGCAGATGCCTCCAGCGTCTGAGCACCCATTTGGAGATGGTTTTCTTAACATCCAAGCTGAATCTCCCCTCATACAACCTGAGGCCGTTCCCTCCACTCCTGTCACTAGTTACATGGGAGAAGAGCAGCACAACCCTCACCTCCACATAACCTCTCTTCAGGTAATCATAGAGAATGATAAGGTCTTCCCTGAGCCTCCTCTTATCCAGACTAAATCATCCCAGTTCCATAAGAAGCTCCCCATGAGACTTGGGCTCTGGACACCTCACAGCTTGAATGGTCTTCTTTTCTTTACATGAAAAAAACAAACAAACAAAAAAAACAAACAAACAAAAAAACAACAAAAAAAAAGCAACACATAGATTCCTGACCAAAAAAGGTGGGAGTTAATAACGACCAAAGAGGCTCCTGTTCCTAGGCCTAATACTCTCACCCCAGCTCCTGGGTGATGCCCACAGACTTCAAGTCAGGTCTCAAATCCATTGGACTCCTGTCACAGAGCTCTGTCAGAAAGGATGTTACACATGTGATGCTTACATTCATTTTGCACCAGAAACAGCACTGCCATCAGGAGCAGAGAGGTGACTATTTCCCTGTACTCAGCACCGGTGAGGCCGTAACTCAAGTTCTGTTTCCAGTTTTGGACCCCTCACTGCAAGAAAGACACTGAGGCTTTGGAACGTGTTCAAAGAAGGGCAACAAAGCTGGTGAGGGCTCTGGAGCACAATGGGGCCATATGAGGAGAGGCTGCAGGAGCTGGGAATGCTCAGCCTGGAGAAGAGATGGCTCAGGGGAGACCTCATTGCTCAATATAACTTCCTGAAGGGAGGCTGTAGTGAGCTGGGGGACGGCCTGTCCTCTTGTGTCATTATTGACAGAAATAGAGGGAATGGTTTCAAGCTGCAGCAGAGGAGATTCAGGCTGGACATTAGGAAATATTACTTCTCAGAAAGGGTGGCCAAGCACTGGAATGGACTGCCCAGGGAGCTGGTGGAGTCACCGACCCTGGGGGTGTTCAAGGAACGACTGAATGTTGTGTTGAGGGACGTGGTTTAGTGAAAGCTATTAGCAGTAGGAGAACTGTGCTAACACTCATGATTCAAATTACACAGAAGTTCTCGGTGAGAACTGTACCTAACATTTCTCCTTCTTCAAGCAAACAGGCCCAACACGTGGTCGTAAAAATGCTTTCATCAGAAAGAAGCAGAGATGGCATGGCAGGACAGATGTACTCAGTGTGCATGTTTGAAGCCATTCGAGATCCTACTCATTCTTGCTGTAGGACCCCTGACTTCTGTTAAACGCTGAACGGAATACCTGTTTCCATCAGCTGCCACCATCCCAAACAGCCAGTCTTCTTGCAGCCACCTGGCCCAAACATCCCTTTGGCTCTACACTTGATTCCTGCAAGAGAGATGGGAGCTCGGCACGCACACCATCCTTCCAACACCCCAGCCCAGCAGCAAGGGATCACAGCACTGGCACAGCTGAAACAAAAAGGGGGTGTGAGTTTCCTGGTAGCACTCACTGTGAACAAATCTACCACTGAGCAACACCATGAGCCCCCACTCACCTCAGCACAGGTCAACCTGTAACCCCAGCCTTCCCCTATCCATGTGCACACGCACACCCATGCGCCACCCTGCCTGCTTTGCACACCCCCATGCACGCACTGCATCTTGTGCCCTCCTTTGCATTCACAGACGTGTGCAAACCATCCCTGGGAACACGTACGTGCCTACACCTACCACAAACATCCCTTTGTGTGCACCCGTGTGCAACCCAACTCCTCAGCACACGCACGCATTTGTTCCACCCTGTCCATGCACTCACCACGTGCCCTCCAGCATCACTGCTGCCTCCTCTGGTACCGTACCTGTAGATGCTTCAGAGCTCATTAGCATGGACTTCCTTCCTCGCCTCAGCATCTGCTCCTGCGCTCACCTTCATTCCTACTGAGATACCGTCCGCTTCCAGCACCATCTGACCTGCAAGACAGAGAAAGGAAAGGTAGGATTCATGCAAACGCAGAAGCCCAAGGCTGCATCATCACCACGTATGGCAGCCTTGGGAAGTCAGCTGCAACAACAGCCTTTGTCAGAATGGAAACAGCCACCGTCAATTAAGTGTGACCTCCAAAGTCATTGCCACCATCAGAAATAGGCACAGAAATCGCTCACTTCACTGCAGGTGGTTACCTCCAGATTCTTTTGCTTTTGGGAAAATGTGGGCACGGAATTGAAGGACACCGGAAAAGTGACATCTACTTCCCTGGAGGTGGTTAAGCTGGGAAGCAGGACTTGAGCAAGAAAAGCTTCTCAGCTCCTTGTAAGGCAGTAAGTGATGGGATGATTTCCCATCCCTGCAGAAATCCTGACCTCTGCCACAGGTGGGTGAGTGACACAAAAGCTGTGTCCTTGGTTCTCAGCCTTACCTTCTCATGCAGTTCATCCTGCTCTGCAGCTCCTGCTCTGAATAGTCTTCTTATGTTCCCATGGGGCAGGTAGAAAATGAAGACACGGCCCCTGCCACCAAGGTCACCTCTGCAGCACACATGACCTGAGGAGCACTTGGCTACTCATGCAAACTGTGCAGTGTAAGGAAGATTGTTGCATGTTGCGCTTCTTCTTCTAATGGCTCAGAAAATAATTTTCCTACGTAGAAAATGGGAAAGGAAAATAAATAAATATATAAATAAACAAATAAAGCAAAAGCCTGACACAAAGCAGACGTGATTGTAACTATGGAATTCAGGAGGGCAAGGGATTTGCCCTCTATACGAAGAAGCTGACTGCAAAGGACTAAGAACAGCCATGATCACGTTGAGAACTTGCGGGTCAAATTAGAGACTGAACCAATCATGGGCTTCTGGAGGTGAGGGTCTGCTCCAGGCCGCACCTGTGCACCTGTGTGCAACCCATCTCCTCAGCACACCCCTGTGCAAGCACACATTGTTGCCACTGCGTGTACACACTATCTGTGTGCTCACACGCACTCACGCGTCCACATCCCGTAGTGCAGCCCTGTGCGCACACACACAGACACATGTGTAACCCCTTCCTTTCACTCCCAAAGTGCACGCACACACCAGTACCACAATGGCCTTGTTCAGCTTCAACACTCTGCACACCCCTGTGTACACACATACATGTGCATGCTCGTCCTTGCACACATACCCACTGACCTGCACACACCTGAGCAACCCCACTGCTTTGGACACTCGTGAACACAAACGTGTGCAACACCATCCGTGCACAAATCCACACACACACAAATGGAAGAGTCTGAATTCCTAATTGAATGGGAATCCAAAACTCCAATTTTGCCAATTTGCTAAATTTTTGGATACCAAGTGCTTTAGTTTGGTAGAAGACGTGAGGGCAAGTAATGGACTCATTGAATGGATACACTCAGTAATGGAAAATCCATGCACTTTATCAATCAAATTAAGGAATGAATTTTTACCTTAAAAAAAATTAAGGAAGGAATGTTTACCTTCTGGATTTGAGGGATGTCTCTTCTGCCTGGTTTGGCCAAAGGAAGCCTAAGGTTATTTGCCTTTGAATAGCAAAGCCCTAAGAGAGGGAGAAGAGTTAACCTGGACAGTGTTACCCAGGGTTGTGGGAACAGCTGAATGATTTTTGAGAACTGGTCAACTCGTGAACCTGAGACCTGGGATCCTCCATCCTAGGGTGGAACTTTACTGGAGCACGTGGATGCCACAGCAACAAAAGAACTGTGTACAACAGACTGAGAGTTTGCTGAGTGTCTTGGTTTACAGAAAGCACAACTAACTCAGCAGCAAGTGACATACTTGGAATAGGAGATTACAGCTGGACTTTGAACCTTAAGGACTGCCAGGAAAGAAGCCATCTACTAAACCCCTGAGCTGCAAACTGCCAAGGAAGTCCATACTTTCCCAGTAATGACAGGAGGGTGCCAACCACGGATACACAGCTACGGACTGATGGTAAACTTCAAACAGCATCGAGTGAGTAAGGGATAGCCAGGGTGCACTGGTGCTCAATGTTCAGGAAGCCCATAGATCTACACTGGGCCAAAGGACACTCATTTTATTACCTCATACAGTGTTTACTGTATTGGAGGCAAAAGCGGGACATTCGTTCTTACCAAAAAAGATTATCGAAACACCAAGCCATCCTGGTAGAGCAGGGCGATGTAGAAATAATTGTAACTAATACTATCAACCCAGTATCTTTCCTTAGCGGAACTCCCGGATTGCACGACTGCTTGGAAACAACTGAAGCTGCACATTCCAGCTGCTCGGTCGGACCTGAAGGATGAACCCTCCGAGGATGCAGAATACACCTGGTTAACCAACAGCTGCAGTTTGATGAGACAAGGAGACTGTAAGGCAGGACATGCAGTAACTGCTACTGACCAGGTCATAGAAGCACAACCACCAGCTGTGGGGACTTCCCCTCGGAAGGCTGAAATAACTGCCTTGACCAGAGCCTTAATTCTATGGACAGATGCTAAATATGTGTTTGGGGTGCCACACGCTCATAGTACCATCTGAAAGGAGCAAGGATTGCTCACACACAAGGAAAACAGCGCGATGTAAATCTACCAATGGCTACTAGAGGCGGTAAAGGACATCAGAAATGTAACACTGCACAGGAGACAGAAAATAAGGTGATAGATCAGATGGCAGAACAGGCAGTTGAAGAAGGCTTCAATTCCAGATGGTACACTTAAAACCTCTGAACCCAAGTCAAAACCTGTAAAATATTCTAAGGAGAACAGGAGTCTAATTAACGATTTAGAAGGGAAGAGAGCAAGCTGACAGATGGGTGCAAACCCAGATGGACACAATGTTATGCCCTTTTGTGTTTTATGGGAATTGGTTAGAAGGGAAGATCAATATTGGGCAAACCAACACTACAAAGTACAATCCCAGGACCAGGAACAGGGCACAAGTGGGCCTCACGGGAAGGGGCCTTCCAGGGCAACCATGGCAAATTGATTTCACAGAACTCCCAAGAAAAGGGGGGTATCGCTGTAGGAAAATTTCTGTCACCTTAGAAACAGTTCAGGATGCTGCTGCAGATGCCTGATGGACAATCCAAGAGGAGGCATCCTGTTTATCCAAAGTTGAATTGCAACATGGGGTAGGCAGGGATAACACTGACTGGGGAACAGTTTTCTCTGGACTATGGGATAAACTTGCTAGTTGCCAAATTTGGGATGACTGAAACAGCTTTTCTTAGCCTGCATCACCTTGCTACACTTTGTGTGTTTTGCTTGTGTTGTTATAAGATGCTCTTTGTGTCTGTGCCAGGATACCAGAAGGGAATATATGAGGTATAGGAGAGGCATGAGCTAAGGTAAAAGGTAGAGAGCGGGACTTATTTCAGGACATGTCAAGATAGAATAAAATAATCTAGCAGGTGGAAGCCCTGCTAGATTAAAGAAAGGGGGGAACTGAATAGTGAAAAAGGACTCCATAGTAGCTGAAAGGGGAACACTTTGCTACAGAAAAGGGAAAGGGGGCCTCGCTAAGGCAAAGGGTAGTTACAGATAGATAGTTTATGTTAAGGGAGGACAGAGAAAGGGGGAATTACAGACACTTACTCAAAACAAAACCAGAAAAGAGGACAGCAAAGATAAGAAGGAACTGTCCGGTGACCTCTGACAAGAAGAAGGATTAGATACCCCTGGGCAAGATGATGCTGACATGGGAGAACGATAATGGCAGATAACACCAAGAAGGAAACAGAAGAAGAATTTCACCCCAAAACAAAGACAAGGGTCGCGGGGAATGGGGTCAGAGGGAATGGGGTCAGAGGGAATGGGGCCATAGGGAATGTAATGAATATGTAATCAAACTGGGGAGGAGACTATTGATCATGTATTAGCTTGACTTATGTCTGTAACACACTTTTCTCCTTACGGTGTGCAAGTTTGGAGGAGCTATCCCCCTTGCACCCGGCGCTGCGCAACGCTGGAATAAACATACCTGCTTTATAACCAGTCTCTGGATTATAGAGTTTGATTCTGCAAGTCAGTACCACAATGTCCTTGTGCAAATCCAACCCTTTGCACACCCCTGTGCACGCACATACATGTGCATGCTCATCCTTGCACACATACCCACTGACCTGCACACACCTGAGCAACCCCACTGCTTTGGACACTCACGAAAACAAATGTGTGCAACACCATCCATGCACAAATCCACACACACTCACACACACACACAAAACATGGAACCCCACTGCTTTGCACAATCCTGTGCACACTCACGTGTGTCATGCACTGATTTCCCAGCCAGTCCTCGTGAGGTCTCTTACTTAGGACGGGAGTGCAGGGGAGCAGCCAGAAGCTGTTTGCATTCCCTGCTGTCTGCTGGGCAGGTTTGTTGGCGATGCTCGGGTTGCTTTGCTTTCCCTTGGGAGGTGGGAAGGAGCTTTGTATGGAGGCACATCCCGTGCCAGAGCATCCCGATGGCACGCGTGGGATCAGCAGGTCTGTCAGAGAAGTGGGTGAGGTTGCACGCCAAGCTGCAGCAGAGGAAGGGGAGGAGGTCCCAGCACAGCTCTGCACCACGCTCTGCCACGCTGGGCAGCTTGTTCCTGGCTCAGCAGTGCCATCAGACAAGAAGCAGGGAAGGAAATCAAGGATGGGGGGTACCATCAAACAGAGTCCGTGCATGCCTGTGCAAGACAAACAGACCCAGAGCTTGTGTTTTTTTTCTGCTTTTGTAGCATTTGTGTGCTGTAGCTGAGCAAAAGGTTCTGCTGCTTGATTCTTCTTCTGCAACAGCCACCTACCGGTAAATGGCTGCGGGGATGGAGGATGTGACAGAAAGCATTTGTCTGCACGACAGTGTAGTTACACTTGGTCTAGAGAGTGAGAGAGGGCAGGCAGCACTGCCTGATGTTGGTCAGGGTGAGCTCCTTCTTCCGCAGCGTGATGATGGCAGGGCCGGAGACGATCTGCAGGGACAGCTCGTAGGTGGGAGCTGGGAATGGACACGGCAGGAGGACAGAGGTGTGAGGGAGCAGCCAAGGCAGCGAAGAGCATCAAAAGGCCCTGAAAAGCATCACAAAGCCACAGCCAGGAAGCTTGGGGTTTTCATGAGCAGCATCCAGGATGCTAGAGACTGTTTGCTCCCCTAAAAAATGGTAACAGAGCTCTCGCTGCGGGCATCACAAAACCAGGCAAAATGGGAACACACCCAGAGCTCTGCTGCACGCACCCCACAGTCACAGCATTGCAAGCTGAGCTGCCTTGCTGTTTCTTGCATTCATCATGGTCCCTGTGAATGAAGACTTGGAACACAGTCAAGGCGTTGATTGAGCACCAGAGTGCCTTTATTCAATTGAAGAAAGGAGGACGGGAGAGGGACGGGGAAAGATGGGATTCATCCTCTGTTGTTGAGGAGAGAGTGGCTCAGAGCTCGTGTTGCTGCCTGGTGCCTGGGACTGCAGGCCTGACTCCAGGTTCCCATCCAAGGGCTCGGCTTCTCCTCGGTGACATTGACTTGGTCCTGCTTGGAGGTGACGCTGTTGGGGCACTCGGGCTGTCTTTGGGCTGGGCTGCACTGCAAAGGCACCGCACAGGTCGCCCATAGAGAATTTCATATGGGCTTCATCCTTCCTTGGTTGGGGTTTAGTGGTTTAGTTGGAATTCTCACAAGTGCCAGAGGCAGTGCTTGCAACCATGGAATCCCAGCCTCTTGGCCAACTTTTAGTATTTGCAGCTTAGATAAATGGCTCCTCTTTTCCACTTGGCCACTTGACTGTGGCCTGTAAGGTGTATGCAACTGCCAATTGATTCCCAATAAAGTACTGACTTGTTGAACCACTTTAGCAATAAAATGGTGGCCTCAATCTGAAGAGATTGTTCCTGGCACCCAGAACCTTGGAATTATTTCTTGTCACAAAACTTTTGTTACTTCCCTGGCCTGGTTAGTCCGGCACGGGTATGCCTCAGGCCATCCTGAAAAGGTATCTGCTCAAACTAACATGTATCTGTACCCCCCTTTTCTTGGGAGCTCTGAGAAATCTACCTGCCATTATTGTCCTGGCTAATTTCTCTCCCTGTTTGCCCTAACTGAACTTTGTGGCCTGTGTTAGGATTATTTGGTAAACAAACTTCACCTTGCTGGGTCACTTGCCTAATGGCAGTATACCCATTTCGGGTGACCACTCGTTGAACAAGATATTTATATAATGCTTCTGCTCCCGAGGGAGTTTTCCTGTCTTCAGTCACCACAGCCCATCATATGGCTGCTGGAATCATTCTTTTCCCTTGTGCTGGAAAGGTCCATCCTTCCTCTTTTAGCTGCCCTTCCTGATAATTATTTATCGAGTTCCAATACTCTTTGGAGTGCTTTGGCTCACCATCCACCTGCATGTTACCATCTGGAATCAAGGAAGCCTCCACCACCTCACCCTCTGCCGCTCGCTTTGCTTTCTGTCAGCCAGCGCATTTCCCATTCCTTCAGCACTGTCTCCCCTTTGCTGGCATCAACAGTGCATTTTAGCAACCTTCTCCAGCTGTTGGACTGCCTCCAGGAGTCTGGCTATTTCTTCAGCGTGTTTAAGACCTTTCCCTTGGCTTGACAACAGTCCTCTTTCTTTCCATATTGCTGATATGGGTGCATGAACAGCACTAAAGGCGTATTTTGAATCAGTCCATATCTTTATCTTCCCATGTCGAACAAAGCTGCTCCCATCTGTGTACCAGGTGTCTTCCGCATCCTCCAGTGGTTCTTCTTTCAAGTCTCTGCGACTGGAATAGACTGCTTCCATAGTCTCTAAACAGTCGTGAGACACAGGTTCTCCTGTAATTGCACTAAGAAAAGCAGCTGATTTACAATATTTGTTACTGTTATTTCTCCATCATCTTGCTCCACTAGAATGGCCTGATACTTCAAAAATCTCTGAGGGGAAAGCCAATGTCCCCCTTTCACCTCCAGCACTGTAGAGACCGTGTGGGATACCAGTGCAGTTCTCTTCTGCCCCATTGTCCTAATGCTGGGGCCTTCATTAACTCCTCTTTCAACTGCTTTCAACCGGGCCACAGTCCAGGCTGGTGACTGTGGTTTCTTGCAGGTTCACGTCAGCCCCTTCAGCAGAACTAGGAGAAAGGACTGGCTGAACAATGATGACCTCTTTCTCTCTGTCTCTGCTGTCACTCAGAAGGCTTTCATTTGAATTGCAGCCTGACTCCAAGTCCCCCTCCAAGACGCTCGGCTTCTCCTCAGTGACACTGACTTGGTCCTGCTTGGAGGTGCTGCTGTCGGGGCACTCGGGCTGTGTTTGGGCTGGGCTGCACTGCAAAGGCACCGGGCCACAGTCCAGGCTGGTGACTGTGGTTTCTGGCAGGCAGAATTGATCACCTGAGGAATTCAGCTTTATTTGCCTTCATCTGTGTTTCTTCTTGCTGGATCTCATGCACTCTGCTGGCTTCAGTCTGTGTTTCTACTCCAAGAAGAAAATAAATGGGTCTTCACAAACCAGAAAACTGGAAAAGCACCCTCAAGTCTGCTGTTTGAGCCTTCTTCATTTCAAGAGCACATGCTTTTATCTCCTCAGCACTCAAACACTTATTGTTTACATGGAACCTTCTCTCTCCGAGGCTGTAGCCACTGTCTCTTGTCCTGGCAATGGCACCACTGAGCAGATCACCTCCATTCTCTGCATCCTCCATTCAGCATATTTGCACATGGATAAGACCTCCCCTGAATCTTCTCCAGGATTAACAGTCCTAGCTCTCTCAGCCTTTCCTTATAGGAGAGATGTTGCAGTCCCTTTATCATCTTCTGAGCCCTCTGTTGGATTACGTTAGGTATGATTCTTGTAACAGAGAACTCAGATCAGGACACGATGATCGATGTGTGGTCTCAACAACGCTGAACTGAGGGGAAGGAACATCTCTCTCAATCTGCTGGCAGTACCTTGCTTATTTGCAGCACAAGGATATCATTAAGTTATTTTTGGTGTATTTTTTCTTTTTCTTTTTTAAATTCTTTTTTCTTTTTTTCTTTTTTTTTTTTTTTTCATCAAGTTCACATTTCTGTTTCACATTCACTCTGTATCATTCGCTATGTAGCTCCAGGGAAAGATGGGACTCATCCTCTATTGTTGAGGAGAGGGTGGCTCACAGCTCGTGCTGTTGCTTGGAGGCAGGGACTGGTGGTCTGATTCTACATCTGCCTCCAAGATGCTCGGCTTCTCCTCACTGATGCTGACCTGAGCCTGCATGGTGGTGCTGCTGTCGGGGCACTCGGGCTGTGCTTGGCCTGGGCTGTCCTGGGACCCCTGCACTGGGTCGCAATCCAGGCTGGTGCCGGTGGTGTCTGGCAGGCTCAGGTCAGCAGCTTCCGGAGGGATGGGATGAATGAGGGCTTGAATGACGATGACGTTCTCGTCTCCATTGATGGTGCCATATGGAAGGCTGTCGACTGAAATGCAGCACCCTGTGCTTCCTAACAGCTCTGCGTTGATGGAAGCACAGGATGCGCTGTCGTCCCATGCCCGGCGTCTTCGGGGAACACAAGGGCTCGGGTCACCTAGGAAGGAGTAGATGCACAGCGGTTAGTGTCAAACGTTCACAAGATGAATCATGCTTTAAAGAGGTCCTTGGCTTTTGGCTATGTAGTGGTGGTGGGCAGAAGCAAATAGGCTTCTAGCAACAGTGTCATTGTCTCGACAGTGATCCTCGTGCAGGTGCAGCTCTTGTGTTGACAAGAGACTCATTTGGGAAAGACAGGGGTGAACCAAAGATGTCAGGCACGGGCTCGAACGCCAGAAGGAGGTACAAGCCCACTGAAAGCATGAATCCTACCTGTGCTGCTGACAAGCAGTGTTTTGAAAGCTGGATTTGCACCCTTACCTGCCAGGACCAACACTTCTGCTTCTAAGGGATCGCTGGCACTGCTCTGCAGTTGGCGTTCGGCTGCAGGGGATGGTTTGCCCAGGCAGAAGCAGGAACGCCAACTGCCAGCTGGTGCCTGCTTCCTCTTCATGGGCACACTTGGTCTGGAGAGAAAACAGAGCATGCTGCCAGTCGTGGTGCAGGGTGAGGGAAGAGCTGCTCCGAGCCCTTGCTGACAGTTGCCCGTTCCTGGCAAACCCACCCGACCAATGATGATAGGGGCTGGAAAGGGAAGTCCTCTTTACCTTTCAGATGGAGAATCAATGACCGCGTGGAAGTTCCTCAGATCAGCTGTGGGGCCTTCCTCCACCTCGACATCGCTGCTCTGTGTCGCCGTGGGAGGGCTGCTCTGGCCTCTCCTCTCTGCCTGTGCCTCCTGCACGGTGAGCAGCTTTGTGGCAGGAGGAGACACACACACAGACTTGGGCCCGGCAAGAGAACTGTGCCCTGCAAGGGGAAACCACAGGTAAGAGGGAGGATCAGAAAGCAGCAGCACAGCCATCCCAGTTCTGCATTTCTCTCAGACTTTCTTATCAGAGCCACTGCAAGAAGAGGAGCTCAAAGTAACCGTGTGCTCAGAGGTATGCTCGTGGCAAAGGACACAGCCACAATTAAGAGCAGCTCACTGTATCGAAACAGGCAAACAAAAACCCTAGAAAAACTAGGGGCAGGGACCTCAGAAAGCTTTGCTGCCACACTTCAATCAAGCTTCGCCTGCTTGCAAAAAATCTTAACAGCTGTGACGGTTTTCTCCATGTAAGTTATGGGTTTGGACACTCTCAGGATCCAGGAACGGGGCACCATATTCCAATCTAAACCCAGAAGCCTGCTGTCTCCTTGACAGCAAAAGCATTTTCAAAGGTCTTGGAGAAGGCCTGGCTTGGATCAAGGTGTCAGATCAACATCAAGCTAATGGAGAAAGACGCTCACCTGCTCCCTCTCCCACGGCTGGTGTGGATGTGGAGGGGAAGAGGACGTCTGTGTGGCTGATCAGGAACTCCACCACAGCTGACTGCGTCTGCAGCTCCTTGCAGGCAGCTTCTCCATAGGCGCAGGCAGACTGGCTCCGCTGGGATCTGAAGTAAAGGCAGATCTTACAAGTCATTTCCCCAAGATCGTTTCCCCAAGTCTGAAATTTGCAGCAAAAACTGACAAGTTGGGCTCAGGAGACTTCCGCAGTGGGCAATCAGCGATGCCACTGACGAAATTCTCCTGGATGATCAGGGACACAGCAGTCCCAGCTAAACAAGTGACTAGAAACTGTCATCTGGAAATTGTGCCCCTGGAGGCTGGGGGAGAGCAGAACTAAGCATCGTGTTGAAACGGAAAAAGAAGTTTACCTTAAGAGGTTTGGAGCCCACACTATGGCCAAGTTCTGAGCGTGCATGTTGGTGATGGAGCAGTTCCCGGCCAGAGACGCCAAGTGTCTCATTAAGTACTGCAGAGTCCTGGAAAACAAGAGGGGCAGATATTCAGCACCAAAAAGCAAGCCGTGCTGCAGTGCACAAAACAAACCTCACTTCATGCTGGTTGTTGTCATTGCTACTGTCCCCGAATAGGAAGTAGGTAAAACTAAGTGCCACCACGCTGCAGCACCAAGCCCCAGCACAGCACAGCCGCAGCCATTGCCTGCACCAACCGTGCCCCCATGCCAAAGAACTGACCCAGTCAACCAACCCGACGCAGCCTTCAGCCGCTTCAGCGTGCACAGGCATGATGCTGCCAGCGTGAGGCAACACCTGGAATCGCATCATGGCCCTCTGAAAGGCAGCAGGGCTGAGCTCAGCAGACCGAGCGCAGCACTGACCTGTAGTGAGGAGCGGGCAGCTGCTGGATGGCGTCCTGCATGCAGAGCAGCCGCTCCTCCTCCGTGGCAGCACAAACAGCGTCCTGGAAAAAGGCAGGAAGGGATTCAGACACCAGGCGGGAATAGCAAAGGGAAGGGAATTCTCGCAAGCGTCGTATATAGTTTAAGTAAGCACTTCCTGGCACCACCAGAAGTGGCATCAGCCAGAGGCAGGAGGTGGCAAAGACATGCCTCGTGGGGCTAACAGAAATAAGACCTCAGAGCTGGGGCACTGCTGCAACCATCAGCCAGGACGCCCAGGGAAGAGGTACGTGTCATTTCCAAGACATTGCCCTGAGCTTACCGAGAACTTGGCATACAGCTGCTCGGTCAGCAGAGGGTTTGGGAGCTCCCTGAAGTACATCTTGCACAGGGAGCTCACGCTGTGAATGTCTCGGACGCTCAGCTCGGGAACCTGCTCCGACTCGAATTCATGGCTGCAGAAAAGGACACAGGATTGGGCAGAGGGCTTTGAGAAAGAGGAAACCAAGTCCAAAGCCACAACAAATACAGTCAAGAAAAGGAAGGGGTTCCTCTGAACGCCCGCAGCATGGCACGTGCCCCTGCTGACAGCTGTGTCAGTCGCAGCACTCTTACCGTAGTTGCTGGATCCTGGACGCCACGCCGGACAGGCGGTAGATCCCCTGCACCACGCCATGCTGCTCGATGAACTTGGCGCAGCTCTGCAGGACCTGGGGGACTACAGAACAAGAGCCAGCGGTTAGCTCAGCTTCTGACTCAAGTCCTGCTTCAGCCCATGCTCTTCTCCCATCCCAGCCACTAAGCCCAGCCGGGCCACCGCTTGCTTCCTCCTTAAAGGAGAAAGCTGGCAGAGACAGCTGTGAGGAAACTGCAGAGACGTGTTCTTGGCTTTCCAGAAATGCCACCACCTAGCAACAGCCTGGAGAAAGTAAATCTGGCAAAGCCACACACACTGCAAGTCCCATCACAGCTCCCTCGGGAATGGAGGAATCCAATCTCAAGTCCAGAAGAGCTAGGAAAAGGCTGCAGGATGCTCTCTTTGGCCAGAAGGCTTCCTGCGTTTTCAGGCTTACACAATTGCTGGGTATGATCTCCCCTTCATCTTTAGATGCCCAGCGGAGGGAGATCTCAGCAATGGGCTGTTCCTTACCATCACGGCCAGAGCGGAGAAGGTGCTCCCCCAGGTCACACCCAAACACCCCTTCCTTCGCCGGCTCCGGCTGCTCCGATCTCCTGGGGCGGGCCTTCACCACCGAGCGAAGGAAGGTGCTGAGCTTGCCCCGTTTCCTCGGCACTGCAAAGAAACAAAATAAAGAAACCAGTTCATTTCAGGCTTGGCTCGGTTGGACGAGGCCGAGCGTAACGCCTTCGACCGAGCACGGAACAACGGGAAGAACATTCCCAACCAGGACACGCAAGAACCGATTTTCCCCGTCCCTGCAAGTGCCCAAGGCCAGGTCGGAAGGGGCCCCGGACAGCCTGCTCTCGACTCCTGCTAAATGCGCAGGCTGGGCACCCAGACTGAGGCAGGGGCCTTGGAGCCTGAGGATGATCCTTTAGACCCCTTCCAATCCCAAGCCATTCCAGGAGGATTCTGTGACTTCCTCAAGCACAACAATAAGCACAGTGGGATTGGGCCAGATCTCTGCGTGTTCCCATGGACCTTAATGCAGTCCTCTTGCTAAGCTTGCTCAACTCGGGCATTAACGAACCCCCTGAAAGCCACGCTCTGACCCCATTTTACTAACCCGCATTGTCAAATGTAACATGTGTACCTGGCTTTGGCAATGAATCGACGACGGACTCGGGAACTTTTCCGCTGATGAGTTCCACGCACTCACCAGGGAAAAACCCAACCTGTAACAAGAACAAAAAGACAGCTGGGCATTAGCCCGAGTCCACAGCCAAAGGGAAAGTCCTCTGTCACCGACACAGGGCAACCGTTTGCGTCCGGAAGCCATCCTGTGCAGGCAGAGCAGCTCCAAGCTGAGATTCCAGACTCTACTGAAGTTGGGCTCTCTAGTCAGAAGCGTGTGCCTACCTGAAAGCCACGCTTGCCTCTCCACCAGGGGCTCAGCTCCTTTGGTGGCATAGCAATAATGCACACCAAGTCTCCTACCTGCAAGAGATTGAAACGTCAATCACAGCTTCAGCACAGCTGGCAGGAAAGCACAGCTCAAACGACTGCCTGCTTCTGCGCCGCAGAATAGCCTCAAGCTTGACAGCCATTGCACCAATGCAGCCCCCAAGGCAAGGAACGCCTGGAACTGCTTACCTCCAGGGAGAGCTCATCCGGCCCCTGGGCGACGTAGCGCTTGACAACATGGGCTGCCGCAATCGCTGGAACGTTAAGAGATGACTCCGCACGCACCAGCTGCGGCTTCCACATGTCATCAGCCTGCAAAACAGAGCACAGGCCGTGGTCAGGAGCTGAGGACAAACTCTTGCCTGCAGGAGAGCACATCTGCGGCTCCCTCTGCTGGCTCAACACAGGGAACAAAGACAAGCCAGAGCTTCACACTGTACCTCCGTGCCCACCACCTCAGGCCCACTGCTGATCTTGCTGCACTCAAGGCCCATCACACCAGGTGTGACAAGCTGGAACAGAGCAGAAACACACTTTTGTTGTCTCTATTCACACAGCACAGTATGGAGAGACTTCTTCAGAACTACCCTTGCATACCCTGCGGCATAGGCAAGTGTTCGAGAAACTACCCCTTGCTGCAGTCTGTTCCAACGTGACAGCCTATTAGGCAGCATTGTACCAAGTTGCTATCCCTCTGCCAGCAGATGGGGACTCTGGCACAGAGCAGCAGATGCATTCGCCCAGAGCGCTCTGACAGTGCGACAGAAGGGCATTAGACAGCACCCTTCTGAGGGCTGAGCTGGAGGGCAGTGAAGAAACCCATGGCATGCAAAACAATGTGGTAGGACAAACACGGCACATACCTGGCAACAAGATCACCTCAGGCTACCTGCAGCAGTTCCTGGTCACTCTGCTCAGATCTTATGAGAGCAAAAGCTGCACCAAGGCAGTGGGCGGAGGGTGGGCAGAGGAGAGAGAAAGAGCAGGTCAGTGAGCAGGGCTAAGACAGCCATGGCATAACGCACACAGCACAATCGTCCCATCCACTTGCTGCAAGACATGCTGAGTCTCAGGCTACGGGATGCCTGTCCGCCCAGCAACTTGACGATGCTTCCACAATTGAGCACAGAAGATGATGGAAGAAGCATGGGACGGGTGCCACCCTTACGGACACCCCCTTTGGAACATGCCTACCAGGGGAAAATGACGTCTGATGCTCAAGGGTAAGCAATACGGTGCTGGGAGCTCCGACAGCCAGCACTTCTCAACACCTCGCTGCCCACCCGTCCATCCTACGCTGGCTCAGCTTACCTACAGGATGCTGCGCACGATGCTACTCAAACAAAGGCACTAAACGCACAAGAACAACAAGAAAACCAACCACTCCGAACTCCTACTCGCCCACAAAGGAACACAGAACGCACCGCTCCTCCCCTCATGCCAGCCGCTTATGACATCACCAACGGCCACCAGCCTGCTCCACCATGACTCCCCACAAGGGGGGGAGGCATGACCACGTGGTCAAATGTGATTCCAACACGGAACCACAACATTGCAGAACTCACTGTGGGGTTGGAATTACGTCCTGGTGTGGCAGCGCAATGGGAGGTGTTTGGGCACAGCTGAAGAGCTGGCTGACTCCTGACGTTTCCAAAGGAGGGTGCCAGATTCACTCTCAGCATTCTTTTGCAGAGCTCTTTGGGATGCTTCAAACCCATTTCACTGACTAGGTCACTTCTAGAATGTTCAGCTGACAAATGCTCGTTTTGTCTGGGTAACGCCTCTATGCATCATGAATGAAAAAGAAAATAAAATGGGCACGCGACCCTGTGAAACTTACCTCTCTGCTCTTGTTGTCAGCCAGACACCTAAGATGAGCATTACGTGTCGCTGCTCCTGAATGGAGATGCACCCAAGTCTGTGTTCCACTCTGCTCCACCTAAGTGTCTAAAAGAAACACAGGCAGAGATGATTAGAAGATCCTTTGCGCAGACGAAAGCGCAGGCTGCACGCCTCTTCTCTTTAGCAAGAAATACTACTTGAGAATCCACAGACAGTTTTATGAGAGGTAGTATGAAAGATGAACAGAAAGGAAATAGATTCATTAAAATAACCGAGTTAATCCTCTCCCCATCAAATAGGAAGCCTTCTGGGCACTGTTAGCAGCACCTCCTACAACACCTTGCACCACAAATTGTGGCACATGCATTTTTTTCCCACAGGCCCCTCGCTTCTGTCGTTAGTGTCAGATTCACTCAGGTTCAAATACGTGGATCAGAACAGCCATTCAGTTCTGCTGAGGCAGGATCCCACCACTGGGATGTCCCCCAGTCCCATTCCCTGCTTCTCCTGGCACGGGTGGGGAAAGGAACAGCAAGTGATATCACCTACCCAGACTTCTGCTGGGCCTTCCATTTGGTCGCCCATCCCAGGGAGAAGCAGGGGAGCTCCCGTGGCACAAAGCTCGCAGCTGGAGAAATCAAGGCTGCCTCTAAGATGGTGCTTTCAAACAGCACGAGTAACTGGATGTAGGACTTGAAACACAAGGGTAACATGAAAAAGCCACCAGTCCCCACGGATGGGGCTGTTCGCAGAGACAACAGCTGCGTGCTTTCCAGCAGTGTGATGCTCACCCAACAAAGCGCTCAGCCAGCAGATGCCTCCAGCGTCTGAGCACCCATTTGGAGATGGTTTTCTTAACATCCAGGCTGAATCTCCCCTCATACAACCTGAGGCCATTCCTTCCACTCCTGTCACTAGTTACATGGGAGAAGAGCAGGACAACCCCCACCCCCACATAACCTCTCTTCAGGTAATTGTAGAGAATGAGAAGGTCCTCCCTGAGCCTCCTCTCTTCCAGACTAAATCATCCCAGTTCCATAAGAAGCTCCCCATAAGATTGTGCTCTAGACACCTCACAGCTTCACTGGTCTCCTCTGGACACATCTCAGCATTTCAGTGTCCTTCTTGCAGTGAGGGGCCCAGAACAGAACACAGAACTCCAGGTGAGGACTCACCAGTGCCGACTACAGGGGGATGATGGATTCCCTGCTCCTGCTGGCTCCAGCCTTCTGCATTCCAACTCCAATCTCAACCATTCCTGCTGTAGTAGGACTTGAATCCTCATTTGGGGCTGCAGCTCAACAGGTCAGCACATCAAAAATAACACAACGTGCAACTGGAAGACGTGTCTCAAAGCCCAGAAAATCCAACTCTCTGACCTCGGCACAACTCACCAACCAAGAGCCAGGCCTTGACAACTTGGCTGATCTGAGCACGCGGGAGGGGGCCAGACAGTGGACCACAAGTGTCCATTTCCACTGCAGCTCCCTGTAGAGAACAGCACCAATCAGCAGGCGTGAATGAATTCATTGACAAGCTGCACAATGAGTCTGTTCTTTATAAAAAAAAAACCCACATCAATTCCTATTCAAAAAAGGGAGGAATTAATAAAGACTAAGAAAGTTCCTGTTCCCTATGCCTCATTTTCTCACCCCAACTTTCCTTGCCTCATCCCCAACTCCTGGATGATGTCCACAAGCTTAATGGCAGGTCTCAATCCCATAAGATTCCTTTCACAATACTCCATCAGAAAGGATGTTACACTTGTTCTATACACTCAAGCAGACTGAGCATCAGTTTCTCAGTCACTTAAAACACACAGAAGCATCCAAACCCAGAGCACACACATCCCTTCCTGTGGTACTGGATCCCACAGCTCACCTTCACACCTCTGTCGATTCCTGGTGTTTTACACCCATGCAGCCTCGCTACGGTTCCATGGGTGTCACCCAAGACCTGCAGGACCTCTTTCTCCGCAAACCCCACCTGCAGGCACTGGCTCATGACGTTCACCACCTGCCCTCCTGCGCAAGAACAAGCATTAAGAACGAGAGCAAAGTGCATCGGATTCAACCTGGCCTGCTCCGACCCTCAGTCCTGCCAGGGATGCAGACTCATCCTCAGAGCCAGGCTGGACATCAACACATGCATCATTCTTCAAACACCCCATCCCAGCAGCAAGGGATCAAAGCACTGGGACAGCAGAAACAAAAATGCTGTGAGAGTTTCCTGTTGGCACTGACCATGAACAAAACTACAGCTGAGCAACAGGACAGGAGACAAACAGCAGAAAACAACCAACCTGCAGAACTAACTCGTTTGGGGTTGGCCCAGATGTTTGCATGCTCCCTTTCCACGGCCCAGGCCAAGCTTGATGAGCTGCTCCTCATTTGCACAGGGGGAGAACGCTGCAGATGGGATGTGGGGGCTATGCACACCATGCCTTTCTCCTGCTTTTCCTCTCTCCATCTTCCATTAGCAAACAGCATCTCCAAGCCTTCCTTCCTGAAAAAATCACTGGTAAAAAAAGAACTGGCAAGCTTGCTTTTAAAATTGCCTTGTTTATACAGCTTGATGCTTTAAAGCAGAAGCTCACCTAGCAATGACCTACGTCAGACAAGCTCAACCTGCAGGGAAAAGTTATTTCTCTCTGTCTACAGGCTTTGCACACATTCACAGGTGCAACAGTCTGCCCAGATCTCAGCACAACTTTACTAATGGCAGAAATCCAGTTTATGCCCGCCACGTTTTTCTCTCTTCTGAAACACTGTACTGCTGCAAGAAGCAATGATGCCAGTAAAGAATCACATAATTGGAGCTGGAAGGGATCGCTAGAGACCATTCTCCTGCTGGCCACGCTCCTTTAAATGCACCCCAGGATCCCACTGGCCTTCTTGGAAAATATTTCCACATTAGGCATACATTTCAAGGAGGCTCCAGACAAGTAAAGACAGGGGAAAGCACTGGCAAGCCAAAGCAGGGCAAATTTTCCCACACTGCGTTAGCTACAGGGACAATAAATCATGCCCCCAAACTGCTTGCACTAGAACACCCAGCCTGAGATCATAGAAGCTGCCGAGATACGAGTTTATCACAACCCAGAAGTCCTTTAGATCGTGCACTCCCTGGTGCAGTGACACTGGAGGATCAGAATCCTCGGAGAAAAGAACCGGGCCTGCTCAGCTCCTTCCCACCCTCCAAGGAAAAGCAAACCAACCGCACCGCTGCCAGCACAACCCCGCAGCACACAGCAGGGAACACAAACAGCTACCCAGTGCTCCCCTTCACTCCCAGCCTAACTACGAGTCCACCGGAGGATTCAGAGGGAAATCAATATAGAACACTTGAGTGCACACAGGACTGAATAAAGCCAGGATGGAATTGCACACGTGTGTGTGTGTGCACAGGGCTGCACAGAGCACATCTCCCTATTGTCCACCCTATAGACATATCCCCCCGTATCAGAGAATCATAGAATGGCCTGGGTTGCAAAGGACCGCAGCAATCATCTAGTTTCAACACCCCTGCTGGGTGCTGGGATGCCAACCACCATACCGGGCTGCCCAGAGCCACATCCAGCCTGGCCTTGAATGCCTCCAGTGATGGGGCATCCACAGCTTCCATTCCCCCTTGTCCTATCACTATCCACCCTCATAAACAGCCCTTCTCCCTCCTGTTTGTGCGCTCCCTTCAAGTACTGAAAGGCCACAATGAGGTCTCCCCGCAGCCTTCTCTTCTCTAGGCTAAACAAGCCCAGATCCCTCAACCTCTCCTCATAGGAGAGCTGCTCCAGCCCTCTGATCATCACAGTGGCTCTCCTCTGGACCAACCCCAACAGCTCCACATCCTTCCCAGGCCTGGACACAGTACTGCAAAGAGGACCTCACAAGAGCTGAGTAGGAGGGGACAATCACCTCCCTCTCCCTGCTGGCCACCCCTTTTTCAGTGCAGCCCAGAACACACGTGGATGTATCTTTTTTCATACTTATATTCCCATCTATGTACATATATAGACCACACCTACACCCCCACCATCTGCTAGAACTCCATATTCCTCCCCATAGCACCCAACAGCCCCCAGGAGCCCCATATCACCCTAAGGCCCCCACAACCCTCTCTCTCTCTATACACCACCCCTTCAAGTCCCATACCTGCCCATATCCTCCAATAGCTCCCCACAACCCCTACACACCCTCATAGCCCCCTAGAGCCCCTAGTCCTCCTATGGCCCACCACAGCCCCATATTCCCCCTAGAGTCCCCCTCAACTCCCTGTAGGCCTTTACAGCCCCTGCACAGCTCCCTACAGTCTTATATGACTACCTAGAGTCCCCCCACAGCCCCCTACTTTCCTATATCCCCCAGTGGCCCCCCCACATCCCTCTATGGCCCCTGAAGAAAAAACAAAACTAGAGCGGTGCACTTAGAAAGAGACCATTGAAAACAAATGCAAAATGCACACCTGCACAGGCTCACAGGGAAAACTCCAAGAGAAGCAATCTACACAGAGAGATGCTTTCCCTAGCTGCCCCCCCCAGCTCCATATCCCCCCTTTCCCCCCTCCCAGTCCCAAATCCCCCTCTGCCCTCCCCCCCAGCCCCATATCCCCCCTCTGCCCCTCCCCCCTCTGCCCCTCCCTCCCAGTCCCATATTCCTTTCTGCCCCCCCCCCCCCCAGTCCCATATCCCCCTCTGGCCCTCCCCACACAGCCCCATATCCCCCTCTGCCCATCCCCCCCAGTCCCATACCGCGTTCTCCCCCCCCCCAGCCCTCTCCCCGCACCAGTGCCGTTCTCCCCGCACTCCGGCGCAGCTGTCCTCAGCACTCGCTGCCGTGGTGCCGGTTTCCGTCCCGATGCAGCTCGCACAGCCCCGGCTGCCGCGCCGGTCCCGTTCGGCCTCGGACCGGGCTGCGGGGGCCGCGCTCTGTGTGGAGCCGCCCCTCCAACGGCCGGGACGCAACGCTGGTTCCCGCGCACTGCGGCTCAGCCAATCGGAGCCGGCGGAGCTGCCGCTGCCCAATGGGAGGCCGGGGGAGGGGCGGACACCGGTCAGGAGCTGGGAGCCAGGAATGGCCGCGGGGGGAGGACAGAGGTGTGAGGGAGCAGCATCCAAACAGCAGGAAAAACAGCACTGAACAGCAGCACAAACCACAGACAGGAAGCTCGGGCTGATCGAGAGCAGCACCGGGATGCGAGAGATCGTTTGCTCCCATCCACAATGGCAGCACAGCTCCTGCTGCAGGAGTGCCTTAGGAATCCAACTCCATCCCCACAGAGCAGAGATCAAGCAGGTATGATCGTGGCGTTCCTGAGACCCCATGAGCATCAGCCCCTCCCCCTTGCGTAGTGAGTGGTGGGGGTGGGGGTGGGATGAAGGCTCATCGTCTTCCTCGCCTTCAACTTTCCACCCTGCGGGAGGGGCACCCCCCAACCTGCTTCCAGCTTGCCCTGAGGACATCTAATCACCACGCTGTGCTGGGGCTGTTCCACCCTGATCTTCATGGCCTTCATCCCCTTCTTTCCTCACACTTAGTGTCTGCAGCTCCCCCTCTCTCTGCCCCCCCCTTGCAGCAACACAACATTGGTTTTTTGAACTAGGCTTTACAGCACCTTTCTGGGCATGTGATACTTACTGCATAAGTGATTGCATCTGTCATGAGCAGCCTGTTTTCTATCTTGTCGTGGATAGTTACCTGCTCTGTTAGGCAATGATGCACTTGATAAGTACAAAGGTGTTAATGTCTTAATATTCTGTTTCTACTCAGAATACTGACCAAAGGAATAAGTTTGATGTCAGCAGTGGAGAAGCTGTGGAAAAAGATGGCAAAGTCTTGGAAATGGTGTCTCAGTAAGTATGCTGGGAGGGGGGGGGGGAAATAAAGGATGCTTCTTTCTTGCAATTTGCCACCCTCACATCTGGTCATGTTACACAGGATGTTAGTTACACAGGATCACGGAATACCGGCATCTTCACCATCTTGCAGTTCTTAAAACAGAAGTTTCTTTGGCACTTTTTGCTCTGAGATAGAAATTCAGAGAAGAGTAACATTTACTTATTTGTTTGTTTGTGTGCTTACTTACTAAATGCATGTAATAAATTAGTTGTGTTTCGATTTAAAGCAGTGTTTTTAAATGCTTCAATCCCCATGATGAATGCAAAGAATTAGCTAGTCCCTTGCAAACTAAAACAAGCTTTCTCCAATAGTTTGAATACTGATGTATCATCCTTTCCGTGAGTGAAAAGTATTGAGTGTTTAAGCAACAGGAATAAATGTTTGTTCTTAAAGCGTAGTTAAGCATTTGAGTGTGAGGAGAAAAAAAACAAAACACATTCCACCATGTGGGTGGTTTAATGTATATTTTAATTAATAAGTGTTTCCTGTATTCAGTGGAGAAATGGCAGATGTGGTGTGACAGGAGAAATGTCCTTTGCAGGAGAGTTAATAACAAAAACACCTTGTCTTTTTATTTAGTCCTTTTAAAGAAGGTGAAGGATGACTATACAAGGTTTGATCAGACATAAAAACACTTCAGCATTTAGTTCTGTTATTATCTTCCTTGCTGTATAATGTGGCTCTCGGTGTAAAGGCATAGAAGAAGGTGGTAGTTGTAGGTACATCTTGTATTTGTACGCCAGTAAGATTAGTAAGTTATTTTTATATTTTTCTAAAGTTCCCGATACCTTTCATAGCCTTTGTTAAATTAGGTTGTTCTAGAGCAGCTACGAATTTGAGAAGTGCCTTTGTGAGTCAGAAGAAGATCTGTAGCGTAGTATCCCATTTCCAGTGGGGAAAGAAAAGAACGGTGCAAGCATACATTTTTACTTCTCAAGCACTTCTACTGTCTCCATGGACTTAGCAGTGCATAGCACTGCTTTATGGAAATGTATGTGATTTAGTGCTTAAAAGGGAAAACATATTTGCCTTAAGAGCCTTCCAATGTAAGATCCATAAGTACACAAGATGTATTCTGTATTTTTCCAGGTCTAATGACATGGCTGGTTCACAAGAAGGCAGCAAAGAGAGTGTGGTGAAACCAGCACCTTTCAAAAGAGGCCGAGTGCAGAAAACCAGACCAAACCTAGAAAGAACTGTTGCATGGAGAAAAGACCACGGACATGAAAAAGATCCTGAAGAGGAGAAGCAGAAGGATGTGCGTTACACCATGTGAATGAAAGCAGTGATTCGTGCCACAAAGATGTAAGCTTCTCAAGCAGCTGCATAGATGTATTTTTGCTGGGCAGTGGTAAGAAAGATTTACCACTTAATCTGCAAGCATAGTATTTGTGTGTCTTATTCCTTCCAGTTAAACTGAACTGTCATAGAGTTTTCTGGTGCTTGTAATTAGATTCCGCTTTCTGTGGACACAGAGATTATATTTCACTGATGTTTTTGTTGGTGGTGGTGATACCAGATTTGAAAAGAGAAGTGCTGAACAGAAAGGATAATGTTGAAAAAAAAACCATTTCAGATGGAATGTATGCAGAAAAATAACAAATTTTTATCTTTAAAGTATTTGGGGATTTTAGCTGATGAACAAAAAAAAAAAAAGAACTTAATTTTTGAGGTGTTTTAATACAAGAATGATTAAAGTAAATATGTTTTCTTCCTTTCATTCCAAAAAAGAGATTGGCCAAAAATGTTTTTCTTACTAGAGTGGAACTTGTCTTCTTTTTAGGGAGTGGCTGATGCTCCCAAGAAAAGCCCACAGCAGCTAAAAGCTGTTGAAGATGAGAAAGGACCTTCAGATGTCTTGAAAGACGCTTCAGGTTTCAGTACAGGGTAAGATTATTTTTTAAGCGGAGAGATGGAGTGGAGGATGCGCTCCAGGTTGGACGTGTCTGTGACAAGTTCTCCTTTTGGTAAAGAAAAAGGTTAATGAATAAGAAATTAAGAAATGCTGTAGATCTGTTTTGTAGTTTTAGAAATTATGAGCTAGATGAAGGATTTGGTTAAATGTTTACGTTCCTCTCAAGGTTTGACTATAAGTTGCAGTTGTTTTGAAACTGCTTCATTTTTCTTACATTTGCTGACCTGTCTTGAAGGTACAGGTTCTTGATGTTTGATGTGATCTCAGTTGATCTTTTTCATGACGTCCCTTCCTTTGCTCTCGTTCTAGCTACTGCTGAAAATTAAATACAAGCATGTGAAATGTGATTGGAAGGATTCATCTTGTCCCATGCCATCAACTGCCTGTTTGTTTTTTTAGGGAGTCTGGTCCTGAGATCCAAGAAGACAAAACTGTTACTTCATCAGTTCGGTTACTGAGGAGTCGATTCCATAGACCAAAGCCAAATTTCAGAACAACAAGTAGGAAGGAAGAGATGGATATAAATGAAGGTGTATCGCAGGAGGATGCCAACAAGAAGGAAAGTTTGATGCAGAGTAGTCATGAGTCTTGCGTCCCTCCAGATGCAGATGTAAGGCTTTTTCTTTTTTTTCTTTGTCAGTTGGATTCCAGCTTCTGAGTTTGTGAAACTGGTAGAAACACTTGATGATGTAAAGAAAAGATAGATTAATCTTTTTAGAAACAATATAATTTTGTGATTTTCTGTGTGGGAACTCTTGTACTTCCAGTTATTTCTGACCTGAGGTGAACTTCATGAAATGACGGTGAAGAAATAAAAGTACTGAAAACATCTACTGAAACCTACATTTCAAGGTGTTTAGTTAAAGAAAGACATACGAATTTTTCTTGGGAAGCCTGTGAAATGATTAGGGAGCAACTAAAAGGAGATGGTCTTTTTGGACAGGAAGTGCTCTGAGCAGTGATTAGTACTGAGCTTTGTGGACATAAAACTATCTCCTTTTTCAGTATGGTACCATGACTTGCTTTTGCTCATATTTGTTTTTCCTATTTTTCAGAAAGCAGAAAACTGTGAAGTCCTGCAATCATTGGAATCCTTAGGAAAGGCAGAGTCAGTTGGCCCACAGGATGTTTCTGAAAGCTCAAGTTTTAAGTCCCCAGACACACTTTCTGGATCAGAGTGTGGCAACATGGAGGCCTGTCCACCTGTAGATAACCTGAATGGGACCTCGAGTACTAATGCTGGGTAAAGGTCTAGCTGCATTTATACCTCGACTAACAAGGAAGGCATTTTAAGAGGAAACTGTTCTGCTGATGGATTTCTAATTGACTAAGAATGTCTAATAAAAATTCTGAATGTTACTACTTGTAGATTTAACGCTAGTTGTATGAAAGCCCCAGTTAGTGCTATGCTAAGCATCACATGAATGAATGTTTACTTTCGATTGAGAGAACAGTTTGTGCTGTAAGGGATCTTAAAGACTATCTCATTTCAGCTGTCCTGCCATAGACAGGGATACCTCCCACTAGATCAGGATGCTCAGATCTGCTAACCAAACTAGCCTTGAACACCTGCCTCTAGGTATGGCACCCACAGCTCTGGGCAACCACCGCTCTTCCAGGCTCCTGTGAAGTCTTTCTCCGTATTTGTTATATGCCCACTTTAACTATTGAAATGACTCAATGAGGTTTCCCCCCCAGCCTTCTCTTTTGCAGGCCGAAGGAACTCAGTTCTCTGTCTTTCTGCACAGGGGAGAATTTGTGGCTCTGATCATTCTTGTGGTACTTCTCTGCACTTTCAGTAATAGATCTACATATTTCTTGTGCTGAGGACCCCACAGCTGGATGCAGTACTCTACATGGGGTCTCCTGAGAGCTGAGTAGGTGGGGAGAAACACCTTCCCCACCCTGTTGGCTTCTTCTGGATGCAGACCAGAGTATGACTGCCTCTGGGCTGCAAGTGCATGTTGCCAGCTCGTATCCAGCTTTTCATCTCTTAAGTACTTATCCACTGTGCTGCTCTCATTCAGGTCACCCTCCCAGTCTTTACAGGTGTTGGGCATTACCCCAACCTTTCTGCAGGATGCCGTGCTGCACTTTGTTGAGCTTCACGAGATGCACATGGGCTGACTTCTTGTGGGTTGTCTGAATGGCATCCCTTCCTTCTCTCATTTCTACTTCACCACTCAGTTTGATATCATCCATAGACTTGCGGAGGATACACGCAACACCACTGTCTCATTACTGAAGCTTTTAAATGGTATTACTCTCAGTATGGACTCCTGAGAGATGCTGTTTGCTACTGCTTTGCATTTGGACATTGAGCTGTTAACTGCAATTCTTTAGATACATCTATTCAGCCACTTCCAAATCCATCTAGTAATTTGCTCATTACATCCGTATCTCTCCAATTTAGAAGCAAGAGTGCTGTGGGGGATCCCTCCCCACACTGTGTTCCTTGATTTATTTTGCCCAATGAAAAGGTAGGGGCTATAGCATACTTCACTGACACGAATAGGTGCACCAAAACAAGTTATTAAATGTATTCTGAACAAGATTTTGCACATATATTTATAATCATATGTATTCTAAGCAAACAGTGCGCTAGCCTCAAACTGATAAGTGTTCTGCTGGGGGGGGTGTAAATTTGGGTAGGAAAGGTTATATGACCTGATGTGTTCATTGCAGGGTGGGGACTGAGGTGGGGTGGTGTCTTGTAAGTGGGGGTTCTTAGGTTGGCTAGGGGGAGCTCTGAACGCCGTCCTCTAGCATCCTGACTTCCATGATAAGTGGGGAAGGGGGTGGAGGAGGGAAATGAACTGTTACAAACAGTATGGGAGGAGCAATTGTTGAAAACTAAGATGAAGTTGTACCTCGGCATTTTCCATGTTGTCTGTTTGCAGATATCCTTTCTCATTCATCAGAGGGGATGCAGTTTCCTTCTTACACATGTTCTTCGTGCACCCATTAGAATCCCTTGCCTGCATCAGCTTAACTTTCCTGATCCCATTCCTATGCTACTGTTGGTATCCAAGTATCCCCAGGGTGTGTGTCTCTACTTCCACTGGCTGTGCATTCCCCCTTACGTTTCGGTTGGACTGGGAGGTCCTGGCTCAGCCATGCTCATCTCCTGCCTTCTTTGCCCTCTGTCTTGAACATGGGAATCAAGAGCTCTTGTACTCCAAGAAAGATGTCTCTAAATATTGCTGGCTCTCTTCTGCTTCTTTATCTATGACAGCTGTTTGCAGGAGAATCCCATTGACTAGTCCCTTAAAAACTAAGAATTTCACTTCCTTAAAATGTAGGGTCCTTACTGTACTGCTCAGCTAAAATCATGAATTCCACCAGCACTTAATCACTGCATTTTCTCTGTTTGGACTTTCCTACCACATGAACTAAGAAGTTATCCTCAGTATGCTGCAAGAGTCTCCTTGACTGCTTGCAGCTTGCTTTGACACTTTTCCAGTCGATGTTAGGGTGGTTAAAATCACCTGGCAATATCGGGGGTTGGAAGAACTCTACATCAACGCCCTCCACCCAGTAGGAAACACCAACTACGTAGTTTTCTTGGTTGGTTTGGTCTCTAATTGTCACCCATACTCCACAGTGGCTGCTGGCTCCTGGCTTTTACCCATGCTACATTGGTAGGGAGACACCTTCTATTGCAGGATCACTTTTCCATCTTGTTATTTGTGAGCATTTAGGAGTCATTAAGAATTATTTCTGTTGTGGAAGTAGTTAGTAGATGAATGCCTATACACATTTGCTGAAGAAAAAAAAGATTTGTGTGCGTAATTTAACACGCAGCAGAACTTTGCATTTGTGTAATGTCTTTCAAAAAGTAAGCTGTGTTTTATAAAAGTGAACCTGTGCTTTTTGATGACGTGCTTTTGTATTGAATTGGATATTGTTTGTTTCTGGTTGTCTTAGCATTGATAGAAAAATCCCAGCTCGAGGTGAAAGTAAACAAAGACCTCTTCAACCTGTCCAATTAGTGAGGGGCGGATTCCAGAAGTACAAGCCCAACTTGGGAAGAGGTGTTAGAAGGAAAGAATTACAAATACCAGAAAATAATGAGGATAAGAAAGCTGAAGCGGATGACTTGGAGGTGCAACAAACTGAGTCTGCTCGTCAAGTGTCAGCTTTTGTAAGTATACTAGGAATGGCTACTTTGCCTTTGAAAATGTGATTCCAAGTTACATGTTCTATCTTGGGCAGTTATATTGGAATATTTAACATTCATTCCCTGAAGCAGAGACACCATCTGCTATGAAAGAAATCCCACAAACTCTGAACTGTTGAGATATTGCAGGTACGAAATTAGTGGAGTCTACAACTTACAGTCTTAATGTCTTCTCAGAAATGAGGATCTAGTTTTGATTGGGTTGCATGACAGATGAAGGATTATGTACATTTGAAGTAAGCAGAATGCAAGTTTGTTTTCTATTGCAATACATAAAGATGGGCATTTAGTTCATTTTTTCTTTCCTGCTTGGTTGATTGAAGGCTGTGTTGAAGAATCCAGGAAGTATCAAGAGAAGACATAGGGTAGTCTGTTTTTCTGCAAGAGTTAAAGTCTTTGTGTGTTTATAAATGAAGTTCTGTTTTATAACCTTGCTTGATTCTCCTTTTTTCTTGCTGTTGAAATGGATAATACCTCTGTTTTATTGCAAATCAAAGGTAAAAATGAAGCTGCATCGCATGAAGGAAATGTACTGAGCAATGAGGAACATGCACAGGAAGAGGTACCTCAGGTGCCCTGTATTTCTGAAAACCTATTGTGTGAACAAAGCAGGTAAGGTCAGAGTTTAGCAAAATCATGTATGAAAAGTTTTCCTCTGGTACATAAAGATAAGTCTTTGAAGGTGTAAATTCCTTGTATTTGTATTTCTCTGATTCTTTGTTTTCAGTGCCCATAGGCAGCTTCATCCCTTGTTTTTGGTGCACACTTTTTAGCTAAGGTGAACTACTTTTGGTTTATTTTTGGCTCCTAGTTTTTCATTTGTTTAAAATACACTGTTTGTCTACAGCACCAGGTTTTTGAGTGGTTGGCTCCAACTGTATTCTATATGGAATGAGGGCTGCTCCAACAGTAATTCTTCCTGTTCTGTTATGTTGGGCCACGCTGTTGCAGACTCATGTCAGTGGTGTGGCAGTAGAGGTTGAACCTTCCCACCACTGCTCCATTCCATGTTGTTGCTGTGCAACAGATGGCAGCAGTGGGACAGTCTGACAGCATGGTGTCTGACGTGGACGCGTGGATGAGGCAACAAAGAGTGGAAGATAATTTCTTCATGTGGAAAAAAACTGCAGCCGTTGACATTCGTTAACACTCACTGAAAGTTTACGGAGGCCACGCAGTGGATGTGAGCACAGTGGGGCAGTGGTGGTGTGTTTCTGCAGCAGTAACAGCAGCACCTCTGTTTGTGCAGTTTGTTATGAGCGTGGCATGCAGGTGGTTCTTCATCACCGCTGAAAATGTGTGACAGATGGTGTTGACTGTGCTGAAAAACAGTGATTTGCAGATTAGAATTTGCCCCACTGAGTAGTGTGATTGTGCTCTTTGTAGCAGTTGTGGTTTCCTGGCAAGTAAATAGGAAGCACTACTTTCAGAGTGACATATGCAGCCTAAGACAGTACCTGTTCACTCAGTGCAGCCCAGGCAGGCTGTAAGGCTGGACAGCTGGGTACTGCATCCTGTTCAGATCCCTCTGGATGGCAGCATGAGCATCTAGCATATCGGTCTGATAGCTGAGGGTCGGCTCTTCTGCATCGTCTTGATCATTTGTGAGATGGTAAGGAGGACTGAAGCCAGTATTGACCCCGAAGCCAGTAGCTCTCAGTTCCTAGCCTCGTAACACTCGTAACACTGATCACTACCTTCAGGGCCCACCTGTCCAGCCAGTTTTCAGTCCACCTTATTGTCTGCCCATACAGCCTGTAACTTAGCAGCATCTTTATGAAGGAGTTAGGGGCGATAGTGTTGGAAGCCTTGCTGGAGTCAAAGTAGATGATTTCTGCCGCTCTCTCTCCCTTTGCCTACCAATTATTAATTATTTTGTTATTAATTATTATATTATATTATCAATTATTTATAGCAGAAGATTTATCAGGTTGGTTAAGCTTCTTGTCTTTCCTGGTTCTGGAAGTGGTTTACAGAATTTATCATTGCATCACATTCCTCAGGATTAAGGTGAGGCACAGCAGCCCATAGTTTCCTTGATCCTCCTTATTGCTTTGTTTGAAAGCTTCAGCTTTCTGTTCACTCATCTGAATGTGATTAAAGGAGAGATGAGAATTTTATCTTGTTTAAAAGCAGTAATACCTTGAATACTGGAATTAATGAAGATAGCGTTCCTATGGTTAATTAATCCGGGGGCCCATTGTGGCTGAAACTTTTATCTCTTCCTAACGTCTTAATGTTTTTTCAAAAGTAAGCTAAATGGTCCATTATTGCAGGAAAGCAAATCGTGTAATTTTGTTTTGTTTTGTTTTATTTGCTTTTTAACTCTTTTAACTCTGTTTTGCTAAAGTAAATAAATAAATACACAGAACGACTGAATTCATTTCTAACCGTATGTTTTATGATAAGACAAGCTTGTGGAATGTATTTTGTGGTGCATGGAAAGTTAAAGTTGAAAAATATTGTTTTCTAGGCCCGATATAAAATTAAGTTCTGGAGAAGAGAGCAATCAGTGTGATAGAAAACCTTCACAGCAAGCAAGGGTATCCCTCAGGAACCCAAAGCCAAACCTAACAGGAGCTCACAGAAAAAGGGGTCATTTTGAAGAAGACAGAAACAGAGAGATGAAGACGATGCTGAGCCTAGAAATACAGAAGAGCATTTGTTAGAAAAAACAGGTGTATCGGTGGTAAGTGCTGATCATGTGTTTTGAGCCTCTTTGTACCTCAGTTCTTGTATTTAGCTTCCTAGAACTCATAGCTGACATAAAAATCCAGTATGTAAATATGACAAGTTAAGGTGATGCTTTCATTTTCTGTGCTTCACAATTGGAAATGATGAATCTAAACACACTGTAAAACTTTAGTCAACACTGTATATTTAATATTTCCTGTTTCTGTGCAGAAATCTGTATTACTCTGCCTGTGGCAGGAGGATTGAGCCACGATGATCCTTCAGATCCCTTCCAAACCAAGCCATTGTATGATTCAGTGATTATCATATTCTAATACCATTGCCATTGAATTTAATGTTTGCTATCCATTTTCTAATATCCAGTACTACCTACAACTCAAATTTTTCTAGTAGTGTGGATCTGTTTATAAGTTGATGTGCATGTGAATAAATATCAGACTTCTTCAATTCCCTCCACACTCCTGAGCTATCTGATATTGATTCCTTTTCTGTCAAAAGTTGTGGCGTGTAAATTAAAGGGCTTTTTGCTGGTGGCCCTTGTTTTTGTGATGGATGACTAAAATCTTTCTGTTATTTCAGTATATTCAAGTTGTGGATGCTCTGTATCTGTAGGCGTTCAAGTCCAGGTTGCATAGGATCCTGGGCAGCCTGATCTAGTGGCTGGCAACCTTGCCCATGGCAGGGCAGTTGTAACTAGATGATCTTCAAGGTTCTTTCCAACCTAAGTCGTACTATGATTCTATGATATAACCTTGGTAAGTACGACATTACTTATGTTTTGTGTGGTGATTTTCTGTGTATTTGAGTAACATTTAAGCTCTGTTCTGTAAACTGGGGTAGTTTGTTCTTTTTAGCTGGCTCCCAGGGCAGGAAAAAAATCCATCCCTCATGTTTTACTCTAGAATGAACAGGTAAGTAACAAGGTTAGAAAACGGAAAATGGTTTATCTTTCCACTTGCTGAAGGGTTACTCTTGATGAGCTGCGTGGAGCTGTGTGTTATTTGGCATCAGTGGGAAACTCAGGCATCATATTTAATACCATCTCATGACACTTTTTAAAAATCTGAAATATGAATGAAAAAAGAGGAACAAAATGAACCGTGCTACCGGATTACAGCTGAACGTGTTCAATGATAGCAGTTGTCTCTTCTGTCCAGCAAAACTCCAGTCACACAGAAGAAGCGGCTTCCTTCACAGAGTCTACAAGGAAACATGATTTTACAGACTCTGAGAAGCCGTCCTGTAAAAGAATCAGGCAGAACAGTAGTTTCCAGTCTCCAGGGATATCATTAGAGAATAAGAGTCAAGTAGAACAAGAAGAGTCTCAGCTTTCTGCACCTCAGCAAAAAAAATCAGATGATCAGACAAGGTAAAACAGCTGATGATGGTTTTTTATGTTCAACTGATTGTTTCTGTTCTTAGACATTAATAACTAGCCATAGTTCTGACGTGTGTGTGAGAGAGAAAGAGAGCGCATGCAGGATGGTAGCACTAATGACTTCCACCTGAACCATACCAGAGGCGTGCAGAGATCCCTGCACCCTTTACTCTGTTTGCAGCTTCCTAAAATGAACAGCCAGCACTCTCACCAGCCTACCCCGGAGTCCACTGTGGTCTGAGTAACAGTTCCAGATTTTAAAAGGAGAGCTTTAAAAATACCCATGCTGGGGACAATGGGATTATGAGAGTTATCCAAGCAAACTGTGCGGGAAGTGTCCTCTGTACTTGGTTTAATCTCTCTATCAGTTGACAATGCAAGCTCTTCTAAGGGTGAAATTTGGAATAATTTTTCTTGCTTAGAGCAATTGTGACCATCTCTTTGGGGATGGAAGCGGTAGCTAATTCAAAGGGATTGCGTTCTAAGAAAGGGGAGCCGATAATTAATGATCATCTAACAGTTCTGGTTTCTAGGCATTAGTAAGATGACCTAAAATCTCATAGTTTGGGTTCTGTACTGTGCTTTTAGCAAAGGAGAAACTAGAGAAGTTCCCATGATTTAAAAAGTTTGCAAGCTTCACCTATCTCAAAATGAAAATTAATTTCATTGTTTCTAATAATTCCATATATTGCAGATTTCATACTGCAGCTTCTCAGCTCTCTGAAACTGCTTACTCCATGCTTAAGATCAGTACTTTTGTGCACATGTGAAGATTTGGTTTCCGGATGGAGTAATACCTGAATGCATTTTTGCCAGCGTGTTGCAGGAAGTAACAGGATTGTAGTCTTGATCACAGTGCTCCTTTTCTTCTTTTCTGTTCATTGAGTTGTTTTTTACTTGTGGTGTCTTTTTTAATGTTTTGGATTGTATTAGACTTGATTGTTATTTTTAATATACTCATGTTATGTGCTCTTGCTATGTGTTCTAGAAGACAACCTAGGAGGTCATCAAATCAGACAGCACTACCAAAACATGGACTGGAGCTGAGAACTGATCCATCTTCTGCTTCTGAATGTGAGGCCAGTTACTGTGAGAAGGGGAATCGAAGACAAGAAGTGAAATCAAGTGTTGCTAGAGGCAAAAGCATGAAAACTGCCCACAGAAAGAAACCTGTGAAGGAGCAGAGAAGTTCAAAAACAAGCAGCCTGGTGACCCTCCGGGCTTCTCAAGGAGATGAGGAGGAAGCAGATGACTTTGAGCCTGATGATGAAGATGAATGTTTTGCTGAAGAGGAAGTAAACAAAGCACCAGTGTTTGTTCCAGTAGGTCTTAGATCTCCTAAACCTATTCCTGTTCAGATAGAGGAGACGATGCAAGAGGTATAATGTAGCTGCGTTCTGTGTCCATGTTTGTTTTGTTTCTTCAAACAGAAGCTTTTGTTCTAATTGCAATTGCTAGTACTTGTTAAGTTTAGTTTGTTAAGAGTAGTGCTGACAGTAGCAAGGATGTTTACTTGACACATGTACTTGGTTTCAGATGAATGTACATCAGCCTGGGATCCAAACAGTGTTATGAACTATCAGTAGGTCTGCAGGGTGCTCACCAGGTAATTAATCTGGGACTGGATTTAGGCACAGTCTGATGTGCTTACTGCATGTTTTGAGGCTTAGGGTGGAGCAAATGGAGCATTTCAGTTCTACATTTGAATGTCAGGGAATGAGAGAGATTACCAGTACAGTTTATGGTTTCTCTGCAGGTTTGTCCTCCTTTGTTCTTGTGATATACTTCCTGTAACATAAAACTTAAGTAATGGGTTAAGTTTAAACGCGTGTCTGTTACAAGATACAGCCCTATATCTCTTTAGTTTAGGCTGCAGAGGTTGACACAGCAGTGGAATCCACTCCTTCCCTGTGCTCCAATGTAACCCTTCCACAGGCTGGAGGTATTTCAAGGAAGATCCTGCTCTGTCTGGTGTGGGCAGATCCAAAGCCTGTGGTCCTTACATTTTGGCAATTAATTTTCCAAAAGCTGTTTTTGGCCTCTCCCATGAACTGCTTTTATAGTTAAGCCTGGAGTAAAGCCCTAGTGTTTAATGTTGAAATCCTTCTTATTTCCATAAATTAATCATACAGTTTCTTGCTCTGAATGACAGTGAGAGAATTTAAAGCAGAAAAAATGATAAAATCAACAAAATCCGTTTGAGTTAAATAACCAGCTCAAAAGGTCTCAGCTGGATAATGTAGATTTTCTGATTCTTCTCATTAGTTACAAGCAGCACTGCCAGTTCTTCCTCCAGTTGCTTCCTTCTTTAACCTGCAGTATTGTTTAGTACTTGATTTGTGGAGGGATTCCGTGAGATGTTCAATGTCTGCTAAGCATGTAGTTTATTAGGAAAAAAATAAAGTATTTGACAGATTTTTCTACCAGGGCTGATGAACTGAAATGCTTTCAAACTAATCTTTACAGCTGGATATATCTCAGTATCCCTGATGTGCCGGTGGCTACTAATGGAGAAGGTCTTTCTCATGTGTCTGTCCAGCCAGTCATACAGGAGGAGGAAAAAGGAAGCACCTTACCAGCTGTAAGAATGCCTCTTTATTTTGACATCTTATTCAGCATTGCCATCTACTTTGGGAACCATCTCTCAGGAACTATTGATAATTGCGTTCTTTCTCCTTGGGGAGCCAGTTGATGAAGGAGACAGATTCCCACTGTGTCCTCACCGTGTCTCCTTCACCTTCCTTTTGTCTCTCTTATTTTATAGCAGATACAAAGCTCTGGCCTCTGACTGGTTTCCAGGCCTGTTTGTGACAGTATAGATATGGAAAACTGTAACATTTTGTCAGCTCCTACTATCTGTTTTAAAGCCAGGGTGACCTCTGGGCTGAGAATTCACCAGGATGCATTACATTAAAATTGCAGACGGATTTTTATGTAAATACCTGATATGTTTTTCTTTTTGCTTAAGGAAGCAACTGAGCATGAAAATCCAGAAGCGGACAAAGGTAGATATGCAATTCTCTTGTTTGTGTCTTCTCCATTAACATGCTACCAATTTGTGGTTACTCTTGGAGAAAATTTCAAAATTCATGTATTTTAGAAAAAAAATGCTTGTGAGGTACTGGACTCTTTCATGTTTTTTTGAACAGGCTTAAACTATCTACATTCTTCTGTTCTCTATCAAGTAGATGGACCAAGCATTGCAAAGTTTTGTTTCTTAGAGTTGGAATGTGCATTTTCTGAGTCCTATTCTGTAGTTATCTGTACTGGGAGAAGAGAAATATTTACAAACCATAGAATCATAGAATGGCTTGGTTGGAAAGAATCTTAAACATTATCTAGTTCCAACCCCCAGCTTACAGCTGACTTGACGTGTTGTGAAGTGATAATAAAGTGGCCAGAGTCTAAGCTTTGTCCTCTGTATGTAAGGTCCCTAACTCAGCTCTGACCAGAAGAAAGTACTCTTTCCATAGGAGATATGTGTCCAACCCTTACAGAACTGTTGCTTTTCAGAATTGCTCTCACTTAGGAATTTAATTACATTCTCAGTCTTTGTAAGGAGCACTTGATATTGCCTGGGCTACGGTTTTGGTTGAGGGAGGTGAAATCTACTGTCTTGCTTTGGTTTATTTCGGTACGATAATTTTGGAGGATGGAAATGTTTAGTTTTGTATGACCAGTTAGTTAGGAAACAGAAGTTTAAACAGGGATATAGTTCAGTGCTATTACGGGTTATGGATGTCTGCATTTAAAGACTTTCTCCCTTTCCATTCTTGGTGGCTTGGTTGGTTATGAGATGCAGTGGGATAAAGTAAGATGGAAAAGCTCATGGATTGAGATGTAGACAGAGAGATCGTTTTACAAGACAGAAAGTTTATTTTATTGCTAACTAAAAGTAGAGTTGAGTGGTGAGAAGCAGGGAAGACTAAAACACCTCGTCCCCACCACACTTCCCCATCCTGGCCTTTCCCACCTTCAGCTTGACACCTTCACTCCTGACTCCTCTTTCCCCATGCTGCTCGTGAACAGAAGAAGCAGGAGCTGCAGTCAGCCCATAGTACTTTACCTCCACCACACGTTCCTCCTTGTGGTTTTCCACTGGCCTAGTATGGGATCTTTCCCACGGGATGCAATCCTTCACAACTCTTCAGTGTAAGCCTTCTCCACCATATGTCCTCCAGACTGCGTTTCCTTCAGGGGGTGTCATTCAGGGAGTTCTGAATGTAGTGGATGAGAACTGCCATCTGTCCATGAGTATCTTAATTCAGGAATGGCAACAACGTAAAAATGCATTCTGTGCTGTATGGATGATAACATCAAATGCTTTTGGGATGTGGGTACATGAATTTCTTGTAAGTATACTTGTGATTTTTTACCTCTGAACAACTCTGTAGGAATTAGCGATGGAAGCACTGAAGCTGCCATGACTTTACTTGCAATGGGTGATCCAACGTTGCAGTTAAAAGCAAGCACTGAAGGTATGATCTGATTTATGAGACAAAGTCTTCCTTGTGCATTCTGGGTCCACCTAAGGAGGAACAGAGCAGTAGCTGCAGAGCTTCTCTACATGAGGCCGCATAGCAGGAGGACAAGAGTCTGGGATGGGAAAAGCAAAGCACCTTACCAGGTAGTGCCAACTGCATCACTGTGTGTTTCTGAGAGCTATTTAAGGAAGGGTGTGTTTGAATTGATCAGTGTTGGCTGCACAGATTGGACAAAAGGGAGGGTCTAGAGTTAAATGGACATAAGTGATCTTTGCAGACCTTTAAATTGAAACATAGGCCTTCCCTTCTGACTAGCTGTAACCTTAGGTTACCAGGCTTTTAGTCTAGTTTTTGGTAGATTTTCATATAGAATTTATCATTTACTTTGACTTTTTGAATATTAACTTTCTAAATGTTGCTGTTCTGTGTTGTTTGCTGTTCTAACTAGAATGGACACACGTGTTACCTGCGCAAGATGAGATGAACGTGGCCAACAGTCTTGTGAGCCACGCTGAGTCAGAGCAAAACAGAGCTCCTTATCAGTGTGCAGTTTCTTCAGCTACTTCTGCCAAGGTACCTTGCAAGGATGGAAGCAACGTTAATGTGAAGGATCGAAGCACTTGTGCAGGAACAGGTGCTGAAGAATATGTCAAGGAAAATGCAGCAGATGCCAGGTTAAATTACTACTTCAATTAATTTGTAGAGACAAATGCTCTGACGCTGCTTACTTTTGCAAGGTTCTCTCTGGAATTTTGTCTTGAATTGCAAGCAATCTTGCTTTAGTGAAAATTTCTCAGCTTGGTAATTTTCTGTGTCACATGGAACCAGCACCTGTATCTTTTCTTTATAATTTTTGCGATGTTGTTCTGTGATTTGAGAGATGTGAAATTTATTCCTCACTCCAGCAGTTAATTTATGTTTGGGAGGGAAGAATGATAGAACTTTCTTGGTATGAAATTGCTGCTAATCCTTAAGATCATTTTCCCAAAGTACTTTATGGCTAATTGGGCCAAGGCAGATTGCTTAACTGTCATTGCTCCTGCGCTCTCCATATAGAACAAATATCAAGGAGCAGTGATCTTCTATCATTGTGTTTGTCAGTTTTACTCAGATATTCGTCATAGTTAAAATAGATGGAACTCTTTTTCAGAAAGAATCTAGAGATCATCATGTTCTGTTGTTTGGAAGACTGTTGACTGCTTGAACAAATTATCAGCTTGTACTCTTCTGTAAAAACATAACTGAAGCTTTTACTTAAGTTCAGCAGTTCTTTTGCTATATTTTTAACCAAAACTTAGTAGCATGTGATCAGTGTTAGATCACTGATCATCTCACATTTTCATGTTTCAGTTATTTTGATAGAGGACATACTAGTTTGCAGTAAACGTACTTGTTCCAGTTACCAAAGCAGCTGACGTTTGCTTTTGTTTTGTTTTCTTTTCTGCCAAATAATGCCTCCTCTGTCAGCTGCAGTCTGTGTTACATCTGTTCATTGTCATCTGTTTTACCTCTCTCATCTTTTTTGTACAGCGTCTTTGCTGAGAATATCTTACTGCTAGATGTCAAGAAATCAAGAGCTATGCTGATGGCATTTCTCCTTCTTACCTTTAGCAACAGTTCTCTGCCTTTGGTGAACAGTATGAGACTGGGAAGAGACAGTCTCCAGAAGTCAGATCCAAACACTGGAGTACTGAAGTCTAATGAAAGTGCAGTTCAGAAGCCTCTTAATATGAATGTAGTTGTGGAACAGCTAGACAGTGTTCAACGTGGTAAGCCTGTTTCTTATCCTGGGATTTTAAAATAGTTTCTTCTAGCGGATTCGTGGCTCTTTATAACATAAAACTGAAGTGATTTTTCCAATTCCCGTTCACAGATTACGTGTCAAAGCTATACCACGAGATACTCATTTATTGTAGTTTTATACGTAAACCAAAGCCTCAATTTAAAATTAAATGAAATGCCAAAATCAATTACTGGCCTGGGAATGACAGAAGTACGGCACAGTGTGCTTTCCTTCTGTTGTTAGTGTCATTGCTTTCCATCAGAACTGGAAGGGGGGGTGTACAGAATAGTTTTGTTTTTCATAATGCAGTTATGGAAAGTAGTGATATGTAAGGTGGCAAAGAGCACAAGATACCAAGGCAAGGTGTGTAGATCATAAATACGAGACATAAATTTTAACCTACATATATGCCAGCATTTTTTAATAAAGAATGTATGTATACAACGTATATAGGAGTAAACTTCAGTATATATATTTATACAGAACTACATACATATGCATTAAATACAAAAACTCATATTTGATATACAAGAAAATGCTCAAATTGCATAACATAACTTATTAATCTTAAAATACAACTTCATATTTCTTAGAGTCCATGGACTTGAGAGGCCGTACAGAAATGCAGGCGGTGGAACAGGTCAGGGTCGGACCAACTTCAAGGGATGCTTCAGGCCTTCAGAATTTTGGAACTAGGATGGAACTTGTCAAGCAAACGGACAACAAAGGGAGGTAGGAAGAAATCGTCAGCTAAGATTCTTCTAAAATAAGAGCTGAAGTGTGTGCATGATGGAGATTGTGTGCTTATGGACACTGTGTGTTAATTGCACAGAAGTTTAATTTAGACTTCTGTTTTTAAGGTTTTTATTTCTCAGATGTTACCTGAAGACTTTTGAGTGTCAATGTTAATCTGTGCTTGCTGTTTCAGTACTTACTGATCAACTTGCTACTTCACTGCCTGCCAACAAACTGTGTCTGGAAGGAAACATTCATTGATGGATCAGTTTGCAAACATTAGTGAGCTCCTAAGCTTTCTTGCTTGGTCGTGCCTTTATTAGTAAAGTCTCAAGTTAGTGGTGTTATGGAGATTTTCTACTGAAATATTTCATATAGATCTGTTTGAATGTTGTGTATGTTCTTTAGTTTAAACAGGTAACTGTGTAAGCTTCTCAGTAAAGGCACAATTAGAATCATATTATACAGAGTTTAAGCCCTTACGCAGGGTACCCTTAATTGGTTTCAAACTATCTGATCATACATCTTACAGAACAGAGAAAGAGATGAAAGATGTTTGTGGAAGTTCTGGGCACTTGTCACCAGAATGTGTGGAATCTCACCTTGGGCCAGAGGATGATCTGGATGAAAGTTCTCTGGACAGAGCTGTGCAAAATCCTTGCCCTGCCAAGGACAGTCAGCGTACAGTCAGCTTTGCTCAGGTAAGTCATTTCATTCAATTACAGCCTGGAAGTGCCCGGTTTCTCAAACTCTGTAGTGGGAAATATTCGGTGCAAATGTGCTCACCTGTTTTACAGACCTGGTATTTCTGATTCTATTTATTCTTCTATTTTTGCACAGCTATAGTCACATTTAACCATGACAACAAGCCTCAGTTTTTAGGATGTCAGCAATAAGTGATGCTTGTTAGCAAGATGTTGAGAATGTCTCAGTTGTGTTGGAAGAAGTACGTGTGACTCCAGTGTCATTCAGTCCGGCCTCTTCCTGTTAAATCTCTTTAAACTGAAGTCACATACTGCAGGGACAATGCATTTCCATTGTCACCTTCATTCGCTTTGCTGAAACCAACTTGGTTTTGTTTCAATAAACTTTCTCCTTTGCTGTACTCCTTCCCATTTCTATGCATAACTGCCTTTTACATATACCTATTGGGCCATGGATATATTTTGCATCTTTAGTTTTGCAGTGGTTGATACCGTTCTAGCATAAAGAATTACCTTATTTTTTCCTGAGGGGGGTTCATTCACTCTTCCCTTGAGACCTCCAGCATTGCTTGATACCAGCATACTTGCAGTTGCTGTGGAATGGCTGAATTGCAGTGACTTGTTTTCTCAGTGCAACCTGTAGATGTGTCATTTTAGAACAGGGTGCAGAAAAGACTGTGCTCGTACTGGAGTGGCAGAAACAGTAGGAGGAGGCAGCTTGCAATGGAGGATTCCTTCTCTTAGCAAAGAACTTCTACTATAGAAGGATGGGTGTGTTGCAGAGCTGGGTGCTTCTCTTTGGCGCTTGGTTGTTTTGTAATGGTTGGTGGAACTTACATTCCTAGAGCAATTTGTTATGTGAGTCATCAGTGACAGAGTTGTGCGCTGGGAAATATCAATTTATTTCAAGACATCATCCATGCAGACAGTGAGCTGCATATGAATTACATATTACTCTGGTTGGTCTGGTATCCTTCAGCCTGGAATGCCTTGAAGGAAAAGCTGAGAAAACACAATTTTAGGTTTTATGTCTCTTTGGAGTCTGACATGCTTTCTTTCTTCTTTTGTGGAGTTCTTTGTCAAGCTTACCGTGTTGTTTTATTTCAGATATTTCCAGAATGAAACAAATGCTAAGGATTGTCAGCAGCAACATATAAGCAGCAGAGAAGAGACTTCAGGTATAATTCATACTATATATTTTAAGAGAGCAAAAAAGTTGTGTATCTTACAGTGATGCAAAGATTAATAATAACAAAAAAAGAAAATGTGTTGTTATGATTAAATAATCTACTTAATGAACAAACAGAAGGACCGATAGCTTAGTGTCATTCCCCACTCCTGCTTCTTATTTAAGTTTCATTATTGCAAACTAGACTTGGAAACCTTTCAGATGACTCCTTGAGCTTAGATATTAATAGAAGGGAAGTTCTTGCTCTTTTCTCTCAGCAGTGAACGCCTGCTTATTACCTCTGCCGTGTTCAGCATTTGTTAGAGCTCTTTGTGACACTGACTCACATACCCCTCAAAAACTGAAGGTGGTAGAGGGAGAAAGCCTGTGTATTTTTCCAGCAGCTTAGTGAGCTGTAGTGGCTCCTGAAATGTTGAAGTGAATGCCAGCAGCAGTGAATGTGAGTGGCTGGGCTGGACTGTGCAAGTGTAGAGCAAGAGGAAGAGGAGAATGGGAGGTGATAACTGAAGAAAACACACTTTTCAGCTGCTAATCATTTAAAAGTAATGCAGGGCGCCAAGGTGATAACTGCTTGTTGGTAAAACAAACTAAAACAGAGCTTGGAGGTTTGGAACTAAGACTTGGGTAAAATATGGGAAAATCAGTGTTAGAAGCCCAAAATACTTTCTTCCTGCCAAATCCACAGGCATGTGCAAAAAGCAGGGTTAATATTTATTGTCACATGTCCATCAGCATGCTCTGATTTTGTGTCTCGTAGAGCATTTTAAGTAATCTTCAATGAGATTAAAAAAAAGTCAAGATGAGTTAAAGTTGGCGTAACAGATCTGCATCATTAAAAATTAGAGCTGTCTGAAGGAATAGAGCAATGCTGTTGCTTTCCATTTTCTAAAAACCTTTAGACACGTGATCTCCTAAAATGCTTTCTAATGGCAGTTGTCTGATAATGCCCATCTTTTTGACTGAATTAATTTTAGTTCTCATTTATGACATATAGGATGGTGCATCTTAGGTTTTCTGCAGATCAACAGGGAAGGGAAAAAACCACTATAGTTTATTTTAACAAACAACAGAACAGCACCACCACAAAGAAAACGCACAGAAATAAAGCAACAGCAGAATTCTGTCACTTAAAGAAGTAACTCTTAATACCTCACAGTAATATATAGAGACAGAGGGCCATCTGGCAACCACGGCTACACAGATTCGATTAAACAGCACGTCTTACACCTGACTGAAAAGCTTCATCCCTACCAGGCATTCTTAATATTGTTTCTCCTGAGGGATAATAAGGATTCTAGTGCAGTGGAAGAGCTCCAGAGTGATATGTATCTTGTCTCAGAAGAAAGCAAGGATGTTGTGTGAAGGATATTCCCAGTGCCTACTTTCATGAAGATCTGCATGCTCATTGCTCGATGTGGGGAACTTGAATAACAGATTTCTGTTACGTTTTTATTTCCCTGGAAAATGATGGTAGTGAATGATGATCGTAGATGTCCGGAGGAAGAAGAACAGACATTCCTTTTAACACTGGTGGAAATCCTTGCTGACTCAGGAGGGTTCGATACATCTGCTTTGCAGGAACAGACTTCAGAACCATTACTACCAGCACCGATACTTATCAGCCCAGTGACATCTGGTGGAACCAGCTTGACTGAAGTGGAGAGGTAAATACTTTATTTTTGACTTTAAATGTACATTAGAGTAGGAGTATTCCTCAATGCAAGGTAACTGAATTATTTCAACATTACGGTTGGAATGAAATCTATTCAGCTTGGGAAGAAGGGGGGAAAATCAAAGGAAAATATTCTGAAGTACAGTAAGTGCTGCAATTCTTTAAAGTCCTGCTATCTCTATGTAAGTTCTCAGGTAAAAATAGCAGGTGTGATGCTCCAGCAGTGCAGAGGGCTTTGTCCTTGTACAAGAACATCTGGTAGGTAAATTTAAACTTGTAAATGCAAATTGCAACTAACCTAAATGCATGGTACAGCACAGTTTAATGCTTGTCGTTATCCCGAGTGGTCCTGTCTGCAACTAACTTAAAAGTAAAAAGAAATGTTTCCTGTAACTCCCTAATGCCCATTTCATGGTTTCTGCTATAAACTAAATGTGCTATGTTACATAGCTGGCTATTAATTTAATCATGGTTTGTATTCGTTGTCAGAGCAATGCTGGATTTATTCTACTTGTGAATTTCAGGAGATTTTTGGACTGAACCTGTTACTGTCTGCTTAGCAAATATTTTCCCCTGCTGGAGAGTGCTAATAACTGAAGGTGTTCATGTTACTGTGCTGTAACACAGTTCCCTTTTTAGTCTTTGTTGGTCTTTTCAAAAGTACATGCGCTGTTTAATCAGTCTCTGAAGAAATCAACAGAAGGAAAGCAGAATTCCCGACAGTACAGTTTTCAATCAGCTGAGCCTTCGGAGGGTTTGGAGATGTACTTCTTGGTTCTGAAGTGAACTTGAAAGAGAGATGGTGGAATTGTAAGCAGCTGGATGACTTCACTGAGCTCTGTTGTGTGCTGTAAAGATTGGGGGTGCGGCTGTACAACTGAATTTCTCCAGCTCTTTCCATACAATGTCTGTAAGATTTTACAGACTTTAAAAGTAGATTGTGAATTCTCTAGTCTTAGCGGTGGTTTTGAACAACAAAATGACAAAAAACTGAAGAGAAAAAAAAAAGCCCTCATCTTTTAAGCCATTTTAATATTATGCTCATTTTTGGACTACGGTGTTATCAATGAAAGGGAATCACTGAAGTTCTTTAATGACTCTCAACTCTTTTACAGGTAATCCTTTCCAAATAAAAGGGGCTTCAACAAATACAAATGTTCTTACTGCTGCCCTGCTGCCTGAGCCTATTACAGCAGGAGATGAGAGAAGCCAGTGTGAAACTTGAGAGAATTCAGGGAAAGCATCGTTTCACAATGTAGCGTCCAGCCAAGAGGAGGTGATGTGCAGGTTAACCTCCAGCAGGAAAACAGAAATAGGTGAACAAGGAAAAGCGGGAGATAAACACGAAGCAGCACAGTTGGAATGTACTGAAAGCCAAACAGAATCTTCTAAAGCTCCATTACTCAGGTATTGACAGAATGTTTCTGTCAGCCTTTTCTGTCAGATGTTTTTCCATACTGAGTCATTGATATCCTCTTTCCAGTTAGTACTACAAGAGCAGCACTGCCCTCCTCTGTGACCTGTAAGAATTATAGGTCTGTCCTCAGAAATTGAAAAGGATTAAACTGTCTCCTTTGAAATTTGGAGTGTTTTAGACATTAAATAGGCAGATTGACCAAGGGATGATGCTACTGATGTACGACCTGTTTAGGCACTGACAGATGCCCCTTCTGATACAGACATCCGTGAGACCGTAAGACAGACTTGGGGTCATTGTTTTTCCTAGCTCAGTCTAATGCTTAGATATGCACCCATCCATTTGTTACGATTTTCGGCCTCCTGCCAATAAGATTTGGTTTTGATGCAGTACTCGCCATGTTTCTACAAGTACTAATTTTGTCTTTTCCCCATGGGACTTTCTAGCCTGACAGCTCAGAGGATATTGTTCTGATCTGTCCATCCAGCTGTTTGAATTATGTTTTCTTGTTTTAATATACCATTCTACAGTATTTAAATGCTTTAGTTTCTTCTCTCTGTTGTACTTGTGCACACTGTTTCTGACTGTTATTTGTATCTGGTATATCTGCAGCAGCTGGGAAACGATGAATTGAAATGAAGAATCCTTGCTTTCATACAGTTTGTACCTCCTCTATCCTTACTTCATTGCTGTGCCTTCTGATGTTACATTATGTTTATATTATATGGTGTTATATTGTTTTTCCCCACTGATGACGTGACGTGTGCTCTTCTGAGTTCTTCCTGCAGGTCTGTGTCTCTGTTCCTCTCAGAAACCGTTCTGAACATCTGGTAGTTACAGGCTCTAGTTCAGAGACGAGTTACATATTCTTGTGCTCAAGGGTGGAGGTTGTTCAGTGTTCCTTTAACGCTTCATAAACTCCCATGTGCCAGAATAGTCAGTAACAATCCATTGGGATTTTTATCTTTAATTTGCAGAAAAAGCAGCTCTGAACTTGCAGAAGAAATGCAAAGGAGGAGAGGAGAGATCCCAAACCCACAGATGGGGACCACAAAGCAAAGTCTGAAGGAAACAACTCCGTCTAATAAGGATGATGGAGAATCTTGTTCCTTTCCCTCTAGAAGCACATCGTCATTTGTGGAGTATGACAACGTAGCTGCTGATGCTGTAGTTATGGTATGTTTGCTTCTGAATGTCTTTGCATTTCTGAGCTGTGAGAAACAACGAATTAGTCGCTTCCAGGTGAGCAGGGGGGCATGCTGTGTTCAGGTTCTGAGAGACTGATCTGCTGCAGGAAATGGTTTCTGACTGGTGCATGTCTAGGAAACTTAAAGGGGAAACAAAGCAGCCTTCTCTGTGCACGTCTATCTATGAGCATTTTGGGTTCTCGGGAAGTTGTAGCCCATTTTTCTACTTGTGCAGAAGTTGCAGAAGGTTTGCATCTACGTATGCTTATACTTGCTTGCAAATGCGCTCTGTTATGAGTAGCCTTTTCTTTTTCTATTAGGCTCCACATAATGAACCATCCAAGAAACCTCCTCATTGTGCTGAAGATCAAGAGAAGGAAGAGGAGCCAACCAAAAGCTCAGAGTATTTTTTCAGTGACATCTTCATGGAAGTAGATGACCCAGAATAGTGAACTGGCTTTATAAAAATGTTGGGATCTTTGTGCAACTAAATAAAAAGCTATTATTTTTTAGGAAAATGTTGATTGTTTTCATATTAACTATGCCAAATTTAGCATCAATTACTGTTAGTAACTTCCATAAGGATGGAATCATTTTCTTCTACATGGATGTTTTCAGAACGTGGACATAAGCTAAACAACTCCATTGGTGTCATTGGACCAGAACAGTGGCTGCAGGATTAATTTTCACTTGTTTGGATTTTGATAATAAGTGCACATTGTCTTCCAGAAAAGTGCAATGCAAAAAATGCTTATTCTTGTGACGAGCTGCTCCTTTGGATTTAATGCTGAAGACTGCGGTACTGGTTGTACAAGTTCTTTACTTCTTTTTGTGAAGTATGCTGTATTAGTGTGTTAGGAAGAAAAAACGAACCTTTTATTTGCAGAGTAATCTCTGTAGATCAGGCTGCAAACAAGGAAAGTACTGTCATAAACACATAGTTCTGTTCAGCACTGCGGGTATTTTTATTAGCATCTCCAAATTATGTATTTTTGTATTGAAGAAGACTTGCATAAACTAAAAGACCCTAGCCTGAAAAGCCCAATGACTTTAGCTCCTTTAAAATGTATAGAGGAAAAACCTGGATAACATTTCATTTATACAATGATAGTCTTTGGAACTGTCCCATTGGAGTGATAGGAAGAGTTAATGTTTCTCAGTATAAATGCCAGTTTCCTTCTGTTGCGATTCAACCCAGCAGGAAGCTCAGCACCACACAAAGTGGGATGAAGGAGAACAGAAGTTGTGGGTTGAGATAAAAACAGTTTTCTAAGACAGAAAAGGAGAACGAAGACAAACATGCGATAACATCAACATCTCTACAGCGCAACTACTTATCGCTCAACACCCAGCTAACAATACAGCTGCCTGCTGACTGATGCCCTGCTAGCAACTCAAGGTCTCACTGCGTGCCAACTGATGCCCTGCCAACTGCAAGCAGCAGCCCCTGCCCACATCTTTACAGCCTTCTGCATCATGTCGTGTGGTGTGGAATAAAGCCCTTGCTTCGTCCAGACCAGCTGTCCCGGCTCCATCCCGTGTGGTGGCGCTTCCCGACTGAGCCGTGGGACTGCAACCATCTCTCAGCAAGAACCACATTTGTGCTGTCAGCGTTGTCTCAGCTGGAACCAGGACAAATTCTGCATTGAAAACAAAGGGGTCAGATGCTGCTGCTGCTTCTTTCTGCACGTAGGTGTGTGTGTCTGCAGGGATGTCCTTTGTTGCACTTATTCAGAGCAGCGCAAACAACTGAATCTAACCACAGTGAGCTTGCTTGAAGGATTTGCTACTTGGAGGCAGCTGTATTTGAAGCATTTTCCTCGTGTTTCAGGTCTGCTTGCTCGGAAGAGCTGTGCGCCGGGATCTGGACGGGAGTCGTGCCGGCTGTCTAATGGCCGGCGTGCTTTCTGTTTGCAAGGAAGCTGTGGCGTCGTGTAGGTGTAAATGGTGTGAATAAAGTCTGTTCTCCGAGCTGCGTCCGTCCCGCTGTGTCTCCCTTTCCTGGCGCGGGTGGCGGCCCGGCCCCTCCGTGCATTGGCTGCGTTGTGGGGAGTGCTGTGCCCGGTGCCGTGCCGCCGTGCTGTGCCGTGCCGCCGTGCTGTGCCGTGCCGCCGTGCGCCGCCGTGCCGCCGTGCGCCGCCGTGCCGCCGTGCGCCGCCGTGCCGCCGTGCGCCGCCGTGCCGCCGTGCGCCGCCGTGCCGCCGTGCGCCGCCGTGCCGCCGTGCGCCGCCGTGCCGCCGTGCGCCGCCGTGCCGCCGTGCGCCGCCGTGCCGCCGTGCGCCGCCGTGCCGCCGTGCGCCGCCGTGCCGCCGTGCGCCGCCGTGCCGCCGTGCGCCGCCGTGCCGCCGTGCGCCGCCGTGCCGCCGTGCGCCGCCGTGCCGCCGTGCGCCGCCGTGCCGCCGTGCGCCGCCGTGCCGCCGTGCGCCGCCGTGCCGCCGTGCGCCGCCGTGCCGCCGTGCGCCGCCGTGCCGCCGTGCGCCGCCGTGCCGCCGCGCTCCCCCCTCTAGCAGGTAGGCTGGGCCGTGCCGCCCGGCTCCCCTCCGGCCGCCTTAGCGCCCGAGCGCTGCTCCTCGGCGTCCCCGAGTGAACCCTCCGGCGCTGTGCGGAGCCACCCGCAGCCGCCGTGCCTCGTTCGGGGAGTCGGCGCACCGCCACCTGCTGCCGCCTCCTCTGTGCGGCAAATCTCCGCTGCTGATGCTTCGTGCGGGATGAGCTTCAAGGGTTACAGGAACTGCTCTGGGACTCCTGTATGCATATATATATACGTGCCACGGTTGGCTATAGGGGTGTGTTTAGGTACACGTATGTAAACATGTGGAATAGCAAGTCATACGTGCGCATGTGTTTGCATCTGCAAACAAACAAGCACAAAAGCAGCAGCTGAATAAATGCATTTACTCTGCTAAGCTGTCGGTGGGTTTGCGTTGGTGTGAGCACCTTTCAATCTCAACATCCAAATAACTCTCTGTAGAACACTTTATTTTCACTTCCATTTTTAGCTGCCGTGTATTTGGGCAGCAGTTTGCAATGAGACTCAAGACAGGGAAGGTGGCTCTGTTCCACGAGCCCACCTGTGTGCGGTGGGAGCGCATTTACAGGCACGAAGGGCTGTGAGGTGTTCAGCAGTCGGAGACAAGAATCACGTGCAGGGAGTAACAGTGCAAACACGAGAGTGCGTGGCAGTGTGTGATGAAGGTCTGGCCGTCTGTTTGCTGTTGGCCCTTCTGGATGTCAGGACAGCCAGACAGGTTGTCCTTCATCATGTGCACTGTGCTCTAAGGATTGGCTCTTACGGCTGCTTTGGTTGGGCAGCAGTAATTCACTGCGCTCATTAGGATCTCAGCATCAGTCTGTAACTTCCACTTCTTGGTCCTGCTTTGAGTTCCTAGGAGCCCTCGCACTAAGAGCAGACTTTTATAGACCCGACTGGTGCAGAGGCAGCTTTACAGGAGGAAAGTGTGTCCGTTCGCTTGCGTTCTGGGCATTAATTAATGAAGGGGCCACAAAGATACAGCGCAACTGACAGGTTCAATCCTGCATGGAGCCATTTCTGCCTGTGTTCAAAACCTATTTTGTCCTATTTCCAGGTGAATATTTACTGCCAGCAGTGTGAGGAGAAGCCGAGTGTGCTCAGAGGAAACAGGCTGACTGAATAAGGGGGGACAGTGCCATCTGTGTGCAGTGCTGGAAGGTGGGCCAGCTGCCGCTCAGACACACAGTAACACAGAGTGCTGTGACAGAGTTGGACAGGGATGGACTTTCACAGGACAGCAGCTCTAAGTGCTCTTGTGAGGGACTGAGATCAGGGTTTTTCTCAGGTGTGTGACTGCAGTCGCTGTTCAGTCCATCACAGGGTGATGCAGTCAGACTCCTGGGGCTGAGGGGCAAGAAGGGCTTCCTTGACAAAGTCCTGGGCAACCAAAACGCTTTGAATGCGGAGTGCCTGTGCATGTGTTTTCATGCCGTTTGCCCTTCACATTGTGGTGCCTCTCTGTGGTTCAGAGCTAAGCAAACCAACCTGCAGCACTTGCTACTTCCTAGGGTGACCCTAATCCTACCTGTTCACCTGTTGGATATTAAGTCTCCAGGTTCGGGGGTTTGTTTGTCTTTTGGATTAGGCTTTCCTATCTCCTAAATGAGAATTAGACAGGACTGATTTTTCTCACGCTGCAGTTAATGCATCTTGCAATGCACGCTGCACTTATACTTTGCAAAGAAGTTACATAGGTCATTAACCTTCCAGCACAGGAGGCACAGCAGCACTTCATTTGAGTACCCAGGATTTATTTTGCAAAGTTCCATTTGTGAAAGGCAAACAAAATGCACAGCAGTAAGTTAACAAAACCTGAAAAACAGAGTTTGAACATCAGAAATTGCTGCAGTCAAAGCCATCTGAGAATCCAAGTCTCCAGGAAACAAGTAAAGCAAATCCTCTCCAGGACTGTGCCCTGGGGGCTGCATTGGTGCAATGGCTGTCAAGCTTGAGGCTATTCTGCGGCGCAGAAGCAGGCAGTGGTATGAGCTGTGCTTTCCTGCCAGCTGTGCTGAAGCTGGGATTGACGTTTCAATCTCTTGCAGGTAGGAGACTTGGTGAGCATTATTGCTATGCCACCAAAGGAGCTGAGCCCCTGGTGGAGAGGCAAGCGTGGCTTTCAGGTAGGCACACGCTTCTGACTAGAGAGCCCAACTTCAGTAGAGTCTGGAATCTCAGCTTGGAGCTGCTCTGCCTGCACAGGATGGCTTCCGGATGCAAACGGTTGCCCTGTGTCGGTGTCAGAGGACCTTCCCTTTGGCTCTGGGCTGGGGCTAATGCCCAGCTGTCTTTTTGTTCTTGTTACAGGTTGGATCTTTCCCTGGTGAGTGCGTGGAACTCATCAGCGGAAAGGTTCCCGAGTCCCTGGTCGCTTCATTGCCAAAGCCAGGTACACATGTTACATTTGACAATGCGGGTTAGTAAGCTGGGGTCAGAGCGTGGCTTTCAGGGGGTTGGTTAATGCCCGAGTTGAGCAAGATTAGCAAGGATGACTGCATTAAGGTCCATGGGAACACGGAGAGATCTGGCCCAATCCCACTGTGTTTATTCCTGGGCTTGGGGAAGTCACAGAATCCTCCTGGAATGGCTTGGGCTTGGAAGGTGCCTAAAGGATCATCCTCAGGCTCCAAGGCCCCTGCCTCAGTCTGGGTGGCCAGCCTCTGCATTTTGTAGGAGACGAGAGCAGGGATGGGGAAAATCCGTTCCTGCGTGTCCTTGTTGGGAATGTTCTTCCCATTGTTACGTGCTCTGCCTCATCCAACCGATCCAAGCCTGAAACGAACTGGTTTCTCTGTTTTGTTGCGCAGTGCCGAAGAAACGGGGCAAGCTCCCACCCTTCCTTCGTTCGGTGGTGAAGGCCCGCCCCAGGAGATCGGAGCAGCCGGAGCCGGAGAAGGAAGGGGTGTTTGGGTGTGACCTGGGGGAGCACCTTCTCCGCTCTGGCCGTGATGGTAAGGAACAGCCCATTGCTGAGATCTTCCTCGGTTGGGCATCTGAAGATGATAGGTGGTGGCATTTCTGGAAAGCCAGGAAGACATCTCTGTGCAGTTTCCTCACAGCTGTCTCTGCCAGCTTTCTCCTCTAAGGAGGAAGCAAGCAGTGGCCCGTCTGGGCTTAGTTGAATGGGATGGGAGAAGAGCACGGCCTGAAGCAGAACTTGAGTAAGAAGCTGAGCTAACCGCTGGCTCTTGTTCTGTAGTCCCCCAGGTCCTGCAGAGCTGCGCCGAGTTCATTGAGCAGCATGGCGTGGTGCGGGGGATCTACCGCCTGTCCGGCGTGGCGTCCAGGATCCAGCGCCTACGGTAAGAGTGCTGCGACTGACACAGCTGTCAGCAGGGGCACGTGCCATGCTGCGGGCGTTCAGAGGAACCCCTTCCTTGTCTTGACTGTATTTGGTGTGGCTTTGGACTTGCTTTCCTCTTTCTCAAAGCCCTCTGCCCAATCCTGTGTCCTTCTCTGCAGCCATGAATTTGAGTCGGAGCAGGTTCCCGAGCTGAGCGTCCGAGACATTCACAGCGTGAGCTCCCTGTGCAAGATGTACTTCAGGGAGCTCCCAAACCCTCTGCTGACCGAGCAGCTGTATGACAAGTTCTCGGTAAGCTCAGGGCAATGTCTTGGAAATGACACGTACCTCTTCCCTGGGCATCGTGGCTGATGGTTGCAGCAGTGCCCCAGCTCCGAGGTCTTATTTCTGTTAGCCCCACGAGGCATGTCTTTGCCACCTCCTGCCTCTGGCTGATGCCACTTCTGGTGGTGCCAGGAGGTGCTTACTTAAACTATACACGACGCTTGCGAGAATTCCCTTCCCTTTGCTATTCCCGCCTGGTGTCTGAATCCCTTCCTGCCTTTTTCCAGGACACTGTTTGTGCTGCCACGGAGGAGGAGCGGCTGCTCAGAATGCAGGACACCATCCAGCAGCTGCCCGCTCCTCACTACAGGTCAGTGCTGCGCTCGGTCTGCTGAGCTCAGCCCTGCTGCCTTTCAGAGGGCCATGATGCGATTCCAGGTGTTGCCTCACGCTGGCAGCATCATGCCTGTGCACGCTGAAGCGGCTGAAGGCTGCGTCGGGTTGGTTGACTGGGTCAGTTCCTTGGCATGGGGGCACGGTTGGTGCAGCCGATGGCTGCGGCTGTGCTGTGCTGGGGCTTGGTGCTGCAGCGTGGTGGCACTGGGAATGTTTTACCTACTTCATATTCAGGGACGGTAGCAATGACAACAACCAGCATGAAGTGAGGTTTGTTTTGTGCACTGCAGCACGGCTTGCTTTTTGGTGCTGAACATCTGCCCCTCTTGTTTTCCAGGACTCTGCAGTACTTAATGAGACACTTGGCGTCTCTGGCCGGGAACTGCTCCGTCACCAACATGGGTGCTCAGAACTTGGCCATAGTGTGGGCTCCAAACGTCTTAAGGTAAACTTCTTCTTCCGTTTCAACACGATGCTTAGTTCTGCTCTCCCCCAACCTCCAGGGGCACAATTTCTAGATGACAGTTTCTAGTCACTTGTTTAGCTGGGACTGCTGTGTCCCTGATGATCCAGGAGAATTTCGTCAGTGGCATCGCTGATTGCCCACTGCGGAAGTCTCCTGAGCCCAGTTTGACAGTTTTTGGCTACAGAAATTCAGACTGGGGGAAATGATCTTGGGGAAATGACTTGTAAGATCTGCCTTTTCTTCAGATCCCAGCAGAGCCAGTCTGCCTCCACCTACGGAGAAGCTGCCTGCATGGAGCTGCAGACACAATCGACTGTGGTGGAGTTCATCATTAGCCACACAGATGTCCTCTTCAGCTCCAAATCCACACCAGCCGTGGGAGAGGGAGCAGGTGAGTGTCTTCCTCCATTAGCTTGATGTTGATCTGACACCTTGATCCAAGCTGCCTTGGATCTTCTCCAAGACCTTTGAAAATGCTCTTACTGTTGAAGAGACAGCAGGCTTCTGGGCTTAGATTAGAATATGGTGCCCAGTTCCTGGGTCCTGAGTGTCCAAACCCATAACTTACATGGAGAAAACCATCACTGCTGTTAAGATGTTTTGCAAGAAGGTGAAGCTTGATAGAAGTGTGGCAGCAAAGCTTTCTGAGTTCCCAGCCCGCTAGTTTTTCTAGGGTTTTTGTTTGCCTGTTATGATACAGTGAGCTGCTCTTAATTGTGGCTGTGTCCTTTGCCACGAGCATACCTCTAGAGCACACGGTTCTTTTGAGCTCCTCTTCTTCCAGTGGCTCGGATAAGAAAGTCTGAGAGAAATGCAGAACTGGGATGGCTGTGCTGCTGCTTTCTGATCCTCCCTCTTACCTGTGGTTTCCCCTTGCAGGGCACAGCTCTCTGGCCGAGCCCAAGATTGTGTGGGATTCTCCTCCTGCCACAAAGCTGCTCACGCTGCAGGAGGCACAGGCAGAGAGGAGAGGACAGAGCAGCTCTCCCACGGCGACGCAGAGCAGCGATGTCGAGGTGGAGGAAGGACCCACAGCTGATCTGAGGATCTTCCACACAGTCCTTGATTTTCCATCTGAAAGGTAAAGAGGACTTCCCTTTCCAGCCCCTGTCATCATTGGTCGGGTGGGTTTTATTGGTTCATTTTTTGTCCATTTTATATATATGAGCCTGCCAGCTCCTGTCCTTTCCGGCTGTGGAGCCTTTGCTCCTATGCTGCGCATCTTGCTTGCCATGGTTGAGAGGAGTGTAGCCAGCAGGACTTGAGGGTTGAGCTGTAGGAATGGAAGCGTCCTCTGCAACTGTTGTCAAGGGCTTGGAGCAGCTCTTCCCTCACCCTGCACCACGACTGGCAGCATGCTCTGTTTTCTCTCTCCAGACCAAGCGTGCCCAGCACGAGGAAGCAGTCACCAGCTGGCAGTTGGCGTTCCTGCTTCTGCCTGGGCAAACCATCCCCTGCAGCTGAACGCCAACTGCAGAGCAGTGCCAGGGAGCCCTCAGAAGCAGAAGTGTTGGTCCTGGCAGGTAAGGGTGCAAATCCAGCTTTCAAAACACTGCTTGTCAGCAGCACAGGTAGGATTCATGCTTTCAGTGGGCTTCCACCTGATCCTCTCCAGGACTGTGTCCTAAAAGGAAACAGATCAGAAAGGTGAGCTCTTCCCCCCTTGGAGCACCCACCCACGTAACGTCCATGTAATTTCTAAGGATGCTGCCCAGACAAAGACTGAGGATGCTTCAGGAGAAGACCTTCCTTGCTAAGCCAAACAGAACAAGTAAGGTACCAAAAGATTTAGAGCTAATCTAAACCTTAAAGCATATAGGACCTTACAGCATCAGCCTTAAAGCGTAGAAGCATGACCAGCAGGTGGAGGGAGGTGGTGCTGCCCCTCTACACTCCTCTCACTGAAACCCCATCTGGAGTACTGCATGCAGTTCTGGAGCCCTCAACACAAGGAGGACCTGGGGTTGCTCAAGCAGGTCTAGAGGAGGGCCATGAAGGTGATCAGAGGGGGCTGAAAGCACCTCTACTATGTGGACAGGCTGAGAGGGATGGGGCAGGTAGCAAAAGAATGAGGGGAAATGGCTTTAAACCAGAAGAAGGTGGATTTGGATATTTTGACTACTATGAGAACCGTGGGTACAATGCTTGACAGACTCATTGTAGTATAATAAGCTTGAATTACTTACAAGTCATTAGAAGTCCTCTGAATTAAGACTGAGAAAATATCACAGACTTGAAGAGAAGCACTTTTTCCCCTTGTAGGTAGATTGTTCTCTTTATTCCCTGTACCTAAAAAGAAGTAACAGTGACTCCACAGATGATCTCTCCTAGATAAAACTTACATTTTACATCTATTCTTACTGAAGTTATACAGAAAGCTTGGAATGCCATTGTTGACATTAGTACAGCATCTCCAGAAGCGCTCAGTTCAGCTTTCCTCATTTATTTCCAGAAGTTACAGGAATGAATTTATTTCTTTAAGTATTTGTGAACTGTAATTCCCCAAACTTGCTTGGTTCTCTGAGCCACGTGTTGATATTTTCCACCTCTTAGTGAAACATTTCACTAATGTGAGTTAAGCCAGCATGTGACATCTGTTGTTCGTCCATAAGTTTCTGTTTTGAGTCTGCCTGGACTTCCAGAGACCAATAAGGATTTTAGCATGGTAGAACAGAACATAGAAATAACATAGAAAGGCTGAGAAGACACAATTAAAGGAGAAAAAAGAATAAATGTGAACGTTTATTACCTCTGATGTTAATGCTGAGAGACTCTTCTCCTGTTGTGAAGCACAGAAAGCTCTGTTGCACAGTCTTCATCGAGGCGTCCCAGCTGCAAGAATAAGACCTATACTGAGGAAGCAGCTTTCAAGTCATCTCACAGCCCAGTCTCACCGTGATAGTGCTCTGCTATGCAGCAGTCAGTAATTAGCCATGATTTCAGATGCTTTTCTAAGCAGTTAGTGTTATGGCTACCTATTACAAGGAGCAAACAGAAAGAGCCATCCAACTTCAGCAACTAGTCCCTCTGTGGCAACAGGTTCTGAGCTCTGAATTCAAGTACAAAACCTGTCAGCAGATGAGACTTTTGACTAGAGCAGAAGTGACGCTTCTGTCTCCTCTTCATCACTAGTTACACGGCATGCACAGCACAGCTGTTCTGCAGAGAAACAGCGCCACCCAGTGACCAACGGCAGCCATTGCCTGCAAATACACGGCAACTTCCCAGTATCTGCAGCAACCATCTCCCCACACGTGCACTTACTGAACCAGTGAACAGCATCAGAAGGACCTTGCACGAGACAAGGGTGACTTAACAGTTGTTTAACTGCAGTCCGCTTCTTTGGGTCTACCTAGTGGGCAGAAACACTCGAGCTGTTACTTACAGCACTGAAAAGAACTGGAGACAATTCTTCTATTCCTAAGAGCTTCGAGGTGCCCAGAAGCACAAACAGAAACCAGCAGTATTTCATCACTTCACCTAAAGGAAGGTCCAACACCTGAGCTGGGAAGAGCAGTTACAGAACCTGTGGTTACAGCAAACGTTCCACGAGCACTTTGTATTTATGAGACTGCCCAGATAGAGCTCAAATGCACACTGAGTGTGTTCAGCTTTCTTTATGAGACATCTGTTGTTTACAGACCGGTTTTAGTTCTACAGCACAATTAAGAACAAGCAAGCTGCTTGAAGACTGTTTAATTACTAAAATAGTAATTATTTCTATTACCTGTAACTAGTACCATGTTTTTATTTGAGAATTTCAGCACAAGGCAACGCTCACCTTTTCTTCATGGCATGGAACAATTTAACTTGTTCAAACACTGAATAATTTCCAGGTACTCCACCAGTGTTTTGAGCTCCTGCAACAGCATCTTGTAGATCCATCTGAACAGAAGCGGCTCTTTTTCCTGTAGCAGTTGGTGAACTCGCAGGGTACTGCGAGGTGAAAGCCATTTGGGAGCAGCGTATCTTCCTCTCTGCAATAAAACAGTTTAATGAAAATGAAATAACTAAAATAAAAGAGGATTTAGAATGAACCTTGAACAACTATTTGGATGGTGCTGACATCTCTTTACTTTCCAAACGTAGGAACAGACATATGCAAAATCAGCCTTAAGAATCACTTGAATAAATTCAATGGTGAAATGAAGATGTGCTTGGCTGAGGGCAATGCTGGAAGGCAAACTGCTCACAGGAGCTGCAAAATGCATGAGATCACACCAGACATACTTTGTTCTGACCACAGTTGTGGCACATAGTCCTTCAGCATTCCCAACATGAAATGATGTGGAGCATCACAGAAACACTGCGCACAGACACGATGACCCTGATTAGATTCAAGCAGCGGGCTTAAAACAAGTCAGAGTTTTAGATTCCAGGACATTTCAGGGTCTATAATGTGTGAAATTCAGTGACACAACAGTGCCCAGGTGCCTGCGTTTCAAGCAACCTTCAGATCACAGCCACGTAAGATAAAAGCAAATTCAGTGCAGAAATAGCAAGCCTGTATCTTAATACCCGTAAGATTATCCACTTTTTTACTGCAGTCTGATTAAGTTCTAAAACTTGCTCATCCCAGTTCACTTACACAAGTTCCACCAATTCAAGCAATGCAGCTCTGAGATCCTGTGTATGTGAGGCAGGTAGAACTGAACAGTGCAGAAATGATCTCTGACAGCTCTAAGAGCTCCATTCTGCTTGCAAACTCTCAGTCCAAAACTATTCACAACTCTAAGGAAACGAACACCTGAAGCAGTTGGATCATCTGCCATGTGCCGCGTTCGGCTTCTTGGCATAATGATGAACACAAAGAGTTTTCTGCTGCCCTGCAGAAATGGACAAAGTCCTGCTCACAAATGGACCAAGTTTCAGTGTACAGACAGGCCTTTCTACCCACAGCTCAGCATGTTCTGCCATCTGAACAGCAAGGCCTCTTGTCAAGCTCAGCTATTTCCCTTCTCAGTGTATTCTAGCACAACTGATACCCAATGTTATCCTCCTGTAGAGTGCCATCGTATTGTCATCGTCCAAAGGAAAAACCCACACAGCAGAGCATACAGCAGTACACCCATGCTCCAAATATCCGCCTGAAAAACAAAAAGACAAGCTTACAAACCTGAAGCACCCAAAATGGCTTACTGACAGATTGCATTGTCTGTCCTTGCCAAAGCCCACACACAGCCCATGAAAAGCTGGCTCTTTCCCTCAGCAAAAAAAACCTTACAGTCCCAGAGAAAGCACGTAACCCTCATTCAATTGTTCTTCCACTCAACTTAGAGCGCTACTAAAACCAGTATCTTCATCTTAGCTCATCACACTGCTGCAGTTCCTTTGACCAGGATTTCACTGGCACAAATGAAATCAAAGCCATCACAAGGGATTTAGCACAGTTGTGTGTTACTGGCTACGAGAGCTGTCAGCACAGTCACCTGTAAGGCTTTGCTGCTGTTCTACTGATGTATAGGCACAACAAGGTTCACACACCTCACAGTGCCAATCTCTGAAGCTGCTGTTTTGTAGAGCCCCAAAGCAGTCGCTTGAGACAGTTCAGGATCAGCCAGAGACAAACCAGCCAGCTGTGTGAACTGAGACCAATTGCACTTCTCTAGTCTGCGGCCACTGACAGCTTCTGAGAGCTACCAAGCAATGCAGCCTAGCAGAATCCAGAAGGGAAACCAAGAGAGCCTACCTGAGCTCCACTGCGTTTAAATGCTCCGTGCAGAGGGGAGGGAAAGAGGGTAAAACAAACACCGGTCTACATACCTCTGAGCCAGTATCCACTTTGCCCTGGATTAGCTCTGGTGCTGAAGAAGCTGGGCTTCCACAGCATGTGCTCAGGCGGTAATCAAGGCCTCCCTGGAATAACACAAAGAATAGAGAGAAACATTGGCTTTAACAGAGTTGATGTCTTCTGGGAATAACACTCCAGAAGCCTCAGAGGCTTCTTCTCCTGTGTATATTTTCATTCATCTGACATTTTGCTTTCATTCAATGTGACCTCACTAAGCAAGTATTGTCTAAGACCGTGAGTATCACGTAAATGTGCAGATCTCAAGCTGCTCACTTATCCAGTGCCCTTGGCATGATGCGTCTCTGGCCGCGTCGTCCCCTGGGATATGTAGTTCTCCTCCAAGAGCTGAGTACTCGGGATGCTGCCATTGCACAGAACTGGAGCATGAACCTTCCACACTTCCGCATACCCTCTGTTACACTTGCACATACCCTCTGTTACACTTGCACATACCCTCTGTTACACTTGCACATACCCTCTGTTACACTTGCACATACCCTCTGTTACACTTGCACATACCCTCTGTTACACTTGCACATACCCTCTGTTACACTTGCACATACCCTCTGTTACACTTGCACATACCCTCTGTTACACTTCTGTGTGCCATTAACAACTACACTTTCTTATACCACCAAAACAGTTTGCCACTCTTTGTACCCTCAGTTAATGATTCATACTGCACATGATGTCATGATGTAGAATATTGACAGCAACAGCACAAAACCACGACAAACCTCTTTGTAGAAACTATTGCTGAAGAAAATTGTTTTTGCCACAGAAGTGGCTGTAACAGAACAACAGGGACTACTTGTCACCTCCACAAAGACTGCACTAGTACCTTCTCTTCAACCTAAGGAAGTAACTACATCCACACGGCTGATTCAACCCACCACTGTGCTGCTTTATATGAGAATGGCTGAACGATCTGCTTACGGTTACCCAAAACTCACTGGAAAAACTCTAACCCCGTCATTCCACACGCAGAAGGAAGTCAGTCTACACAAATGACTTACAAGGCTCTGCGTGTTTGATGACTGCTGCTCCAAAAGTAATGCCTTCTATTTTGTTATGTCGGCCCACAACGTCAGAGGTGGATGTTGGCGGGATGGCAGCAGAGGTTGAATCTTCACACCAACGTTCTGCTGGGGCCATATGACAGACGGCAGCAGAGGGCCAGTATGACAAGATGGCATCTGACGTGGAAGCGCGTACGAAGCAGAAACGAGTTGCTGAATTCCTGCATGCAGAAAAACCAGCACCCAACGACATTGATCAACTCTTGTGGAGCACAAAGAGTAGATGTGAGCACGGTGAGGTGGTGGATGCCGTGTTTCTGCAGTGGTGACAGATGTCACCTCTGCTGGTGCAGATTTATATGAGGGTGGTACGCAGGCCCTCGCTCGTCACCAATGAGAATGCATTGCTAATGGTGGTTACCATGCTGAAAAACGGCGCTTGGCAATGGAGCATTCGCTCTACCAAGTGATCCATCAGTTGTAGTTTGCACAGGAATAAACAGGAGGCATTACTTTCAGAGCAACCTATGCAGCACGCACAACGATGCGAAACGGAAACATTTCATTAAACGACAATTGCCACGATTTTCAAGCGTGGGTGCTGAATGAAACCCCTGAGCGATTCTTAAAGGGCGGAGGAAGAAATGAAGCACGTCTGGTCAGCTCCAAGACAGAGCTGCGTTCTGGGCTTGACACAGACATCAGTGCCGACTGAGCTCTCTCCTGTAACAGACAGGCTTACGAGACAAGCCACCAGCTGCAGGCTGGGCCTAACAGATGCCTCACGCCCTTAGCAAGGCACAGCAGGCGGGGCTGAGTCAGAGTCAGCACCCGAGTCAGCACCCCCCCACCCAAGTCCCGTCCTGCACAGCTCGGCTACGACGAGCAACGCGGTACCGGCACAAAGGTGAGGCAGGAGGGCCCGCTCTGCTGCGTGCCCCTCGGGGTGACTCGGGTATCCGGGCCGTGCCTGGACCGCCTCTATGGGCAGGAAGGGCTGCTGTGTGCGGGCGGCTCCCTTACCGCCCAGGCAGCCCGCCGGGAGACCCTCACGGCCCAGCCCGCGCTGCGCCCCTCCCCCAGGGGGCCGGTCTTACGCACCGCCGCCGTTACAGACCCGACGAGCCCCGCTCCAGGCTCCTCCTTCAGCGCCGGGACAGCGAGGCGGGCGGCGGGGCCGGGACAGACGGCAGCAGCCCACGGGAGGCCCACCGGGCCGAGGTCCGACCGGGCCGAGTTCCGACCGGGCCGAGTTCCGACCGGGCCGAGTTCCGACCGGGCCGAGTTCCGACCGGGCCGAGCTCCGACCGGGCCGAGCTCCGACCGGGCCGAGTTCCGACCGGGCCGAGTTCCGACCGGGCCGAGTTCCGACCGGGCCGAGCTCCGACCGGGCCGAGTTCCGACCGCGGGCCCAGCGCGCACCGAACCCGCCGCGCAGCGACGCTCGCAGCCTCTCGCCGCGTCGCCCGGAAGTGACGCCCTAGTGGCGACGAGCGGAAGTGACGCACTCTCGGAGCGCCCGCCGGAAGCGGCGGCATCGCGGCGTGGCGCTAGCCAATGGGCGGCTTGTGGCAGCGCTGAGCTTCGTGTCACTGAAGGACGTGCAGCAAAACGTGCGCTTTCAAACCATGCGCTCTTCAAGTCATGGTTCTTTGTCTGTCAGGTGTCAGAAGCTGAAAGGCTTTCATACGTGGGGAATAACTTCAGCAGCGGAGCCATGACATGCAGCTCCCTGTGCAGGTATGGGGAGCTGGCCACACTGTGCGAGAAACAAGAAGGTGAAAGCAGAGGAGCTGCGCAAATGAAATGGCCTTGTAGCCTTCTGTCAAGGTGACTGGTGAGTTCTCATTGAGGCCGTGGTGCGAATGGGGAGGAGCTGGGCAGCTGATGTCATCTGGCAGCCGCACCATTTTGCACGCTGCTTCCTCGGGAGCTGTGATCTTACACATAAGCGGAGTTTAGATCTGCTGGAGGAGAAGAGTGAGAAGGTGTCTGCACGGAGCTGAAACCTGGGCACAACAGCATTATTCCTTCTGAGCTGCCAAGATCAGTACCAGGAAACCAGGGGGTCGTTGGTCACCATTGAACTTCTGGGCCACAGTCCGGAGGTGCTGTATGAATTAAGAACTTGTCTGTGCCTCGTGCTGTAATGGGAAGCCTTGGTGAAATCACCAGTTGTCACACGTGCTGGTTTTAGAAGGTGACCTTTGTAGCCTCGAGGCAGCTCCCATGAATTCCTAAGAACTATTTTGCGTGGGGGATCGTTCCCATCCTCTGGTAGAAGAACCTCTTGTATCAGTGGAAACCAAGTGTAAAATCATCTTACTTTGTCACGGCTAACCTACAGAGCTCTGAAGTACATTTGGTGTGTGTGTCAGGCTCCTGTTAGTGAGTGCTGTGCCCCGTGAACGCGCTACATTTGTCCTGCAGTGTTTGCTCGTGGTTTATCTCTACTCTGACCACGGGGGTTACTTAAAGTAGAAGTGGGGTGACACAACGTAAACAGAACTGCAGAAACTGCTAAGACGAGGTGCTTCCAGCCATTTAATGTCCTTGTGCTGGTTCTTTTGAAAGGGTCGTGATATAGATGGTTAAATTTTTCTCTCCAAATACAAACTGGATGATGTTTAAAGGTCCAACTCTAAGGATTCTGTGAGTCTGTTCTATGATTCTGTGGTGAGGAGCAGCACAGACTATTTGGGTTTGCTCCTCTGAAGTGTGAAATGAAAAATGACTTGCTAGAAATTAACCTGTTCTATAGATTTCAAGTTAATTTTTCTCTGCTCTGAGACTGTCAATGGTTATCATTTGCACTTGTTCTCCCCAGGTATTTTCTTGGTGTTTTAAACAAGGATTCTGGGCCAATGGAAGTCTATAATGCTGAAATATTCAACATGCAACCTTGACTGTCAGGTAGGACAGTTCTGTATTTAACCCTGGTGCCGAGGTCACAATGTCTTGGTAATATGTATGCATTCAAAACTGACTAATTGGCTACTGACAGCATTGCCCTGTTTCCTCCTACTCTTATTTCTGCTGTGCCGCCTTAGAATGAGGGAAGGAGGATACATCACTCTGTCCACGCCTGGGGAGCAGTATGGAATGAAAAAAGGGAGAATGAAGCAGAATCACAGCTGATAGTCAGGGGAAGAGTTAAGCAGAGAGCTCGGGTGTGGGAGGGTGGAAATACCAGAGTTAGAAATAGAGTTGTCACTGCTTAGGATAATTGTAGCCCTTCTCCTGCTGAGGGAGGCTTGGAAATAATCAAGTTAGTAGACTGAATCGTTCACTGAAAAAGAAAACAGCTTTTCCCCAGCAGAACTGCTTTTTATTTCTGAATCTAGTGGAAATGATCCCAAGAATATGATCTTTAAGGAACTGTTTTCTTTTTTAGGCAACAGGAGCTTAGTATTGCTGCAACCTGTGCATTATGCTTTTAGATTTTGTAGCAAAAATTGTCCCTCTTTATTTTAGGTACATAATCTTTCACATTCAGCGTATTTAATTAACAAAATCCTGTAGAGAAGACCCTGAAGTGGTGTGCCTAGTCCTTCTGTAATTTATTAGAGCTAAAGGGGTACCCAATACATGCACTTTCCTGCCTGCTGCAAGCCAAGCATACTAATTTTTATTCTTTTGTAGATAATTTAATTCCTGATGACACAAGGGACTATCAGAATACATCCTACAGGGAAAGGTAAGGTTGAAACCTGATATCATAATGTGCTGTAGTTATCTAGCAGACAGTGGTAAATACTTGTCTGAAACTGAGATGTTTGATTTGTTGCAGGACAAACTTGTGCAGGGTCAGCATTCTTTCTATGCACTGATGGTTTTTGAGACAGCATGTTGTTAGTGTCTAGCTTAGCAGTATGTTCCTAAATACTTTAGACTTGTCTACAGTCCCAGGTAAAACATGCCCGTTTGTATTTCTTTGTCGTATGCTTTGTTTGTACCCAGCGTTATGTTTGGAATTACTTTAAAAGCGCACATGTAGAACAAGCGGTGGTTATCTGGGTATTCTTCCTGCATGCAAAGTGTCTTGAGTTCAGTGTGTTGTCGTTGCTTCTGTGTTATACACAGGTGGATTTGTGCATTGAGGCATTTGGTACCAGCAAGCAGAAGTGAGCTCTGAACTTGTGGTTTTTGCAGTGCAGGGGCCTCTGTAGTGCCACGTGCAAAAATGTGCTGACTGTGGTGGACAGAAAATATGCTCACAGAGCAGCATTGTGAGCTTTCTTGTATTAGTGTTCAGGAAACTATTCTAACCTAAAAGAGCTGTGTGGTGGATTTAAGGATGTGTTCTAATAAGAAAGCTAGTCCCTGATTCTCTGGTCCTCATGCTCCCTCTTTCCTCTTCAGCCATTGCTCCTTTGTCTTAGAAGAGCTGAAGTTCCTGCCTGCTGATGAGAAGAGCAGGGACCGCAAAGCTCGATGCCTCTGGTTCCTGGACATCCTTATTAAGTTCAGCTTCCTGAAAATAATCAAGAAGAAGCGTAAGACAATTTTCAACTCTTACCCTTTTCAGCTGCCTGCTGGGACTTGGTTTGTAGTTACCATAATAGCAAACAATGAAGCTTCCCAGAGTTACCTGTTTGATAAATGGCTGCGTGCAGCAGTTACAGTTCAGATTGTTTCATGGTGAGGTTCAGTATTTTCATGCCATTGTGGAGTTTTAGATCTGCACCTGCTGGGATATACGTGTGTCATTCTCTTCAGTCCTTTTCTAACTGTCATACATCAGGGTCCTGCAGTGAGATCCTATTTGTAGGAGATAAAATAGTTTACATCTGAGTTTGAGATTCCTTTTTTGCTTACAGACAGTTCCTGGTTTCTGTACCTGAAAACATTTTATATCCATTATTTTATATAACCAGTCTTGGTGCTCGCTGTGAAACCCCTTTCCATTCTAGATCCAATGGGTCCTGAATGCCCCCACATCATTAGCAGGAAGCTTATGAAGAACTTCACTGACCTACAACAATGGCGGGTAAGGAACTGTGATTGCTTTGATGTTATTGATGTTCAGAGGATGTAGAAAACAGCTTGAAGGGCCACAGAGTCATTATCAAATAGCACTGCACCAAAACGGGAACAGCAGAAGCTTCTCTTGAGTAGCAGGCCAGGCCAGGTAAAATATTCTGTTATGGCTGATGTTCATCCATGAATAATGGAAGTCTGAAACGTAACTGGGAGAGGCAGAGTCATGTGTGCTTAAACAAGCCTGTGCCTGTGAATTTAGCCAGGCTCACCAGGCTGACTTGATCAGCAAGAGTGAGAAGATTTGTACTTGTTGCTACAGTGCCTTTTCTCAAGAATCCAACAGCCTCTGCGTAGCATAACTGCCATTGCTCAGCCATCATCTATCTGCTGTTTGCTGTGAACTGGAGGTTAACAGAGAGGTTGAATCCGTGTGGGCCATCAAGGGTGCATTTGTTTATAAAGACTCAGACCAGGGGTGAACAGTAAAAATAAATGCTTTCAGACCTGCTCTGTGTGTTGTGTATGGCTGCAGTGAGTACCTTCAGATCAGCTTCACCTCGCTGTCATCTTGCCAGTGTGCCACAGAGACAGAAGTGTTTGTAGACAGTGATTCAGTCAAGTCTGTAAACCTGTAAACATCTCCAGAGACCTGCACTTTTGAACAGAAACATGGGCAGTTGTTGAGACCTTGAGGCCCCTGTGATCAGGGACCTGTGTTTCTTAAAGCTCTTTTTTCATGTCTCGGAAATGCTTGCCATAGCTAACTGGGGCTCCAGTTCTGTCTGCACCTGGTGGGTGGTTGTGTTTTGGGTTTGCTGACTCTCTGCTTTTCATCTGTTCTCACACTTGCTGTTCAGTGTTCAGAATTTAATCTGCGTCGCTGAAGACTAAAATTGCAGCATATGTCATTGCACTGGCTCTGCACATTAAAAACTTCCAAGCTGACCTCACTGTCCTGCAGAATGACTTGAAGCTCCACGAAAGGAGGTGAGTCATGTTTGCTTATGCCTGTTAAGATGCCTGTGGTCCTTGTGCAAGCAGTCCCTGGGGAAGAGGGCTCTGGAGCCTCTTCTGTGCCCAAACAGTACAGCGATACCCGCTGTGAGTTCCCTATGTTGCAGTTAGACTCTGAGTGTGTTGAAGTTTTATATTCAAGCCCTGCTACGTCTAATGGGGTAGTTCTATGTGTCAAAGCTTTGAAAGAGTGCTTTTCACAAACCTGCTCAGGTGCACTGTGAGGCTTTTTGTCCATCTGAAAGTGGAAAAACTCGAGGCAGGCAGCATCAAAATGGCAGAAAACCTATCCAGGTGCTACCCAGTGCTGTGTCTTGCCTGCTAAGTCATGTTGCTCCTCACTGAATCCCTTCTTTCAGCAGAGATCTGGTGTCAGCTCGGTACCAGTCTGGATGCAAGTGCAGATTTGCATCTGACTGTAACTGGAAAACTAGAAACAGATTTTCTTTCTCACAGGCAGATTGTGAGCATGTAGTTGCTGTTCCTCCCCAGATGCAAGACTTTACAATTTAACTTTATAAGATTCTGCTCGCCTTACCCCTTCAGTTTGTCAGAGTCTGTTTGGATGTCAGCATAGCCCTCTGGCACTGGGAGGAGGAGCCAACTCAGTGAAGATGAATGGTGGAGAACAGTGTGCAGTATAAGCATCCAGGCAAACAATGCTTGTCATGATAGATTTTGAAGAAATTTCTTCCTAGGCTTCAATTTTCTGTGAAGAAACTACTGTTCTTCTGCCAAGTGATGTCTCTGTACTGCTAGCTGCGCGGATGTGCTTAAACCTGCAGGTGTCTGGCAGAGCCTGACAGCTCCTCTGACAGCGAGGACTCCCAGCAGACATTAGCTGATCAGGCAGCTTGTTATTGCTACCTGGGAGTGGGTCAGGTTGCCCTGTTAATAGCTGCTCAGCTGTGTGTGATTGCTGTCCCAGCCTTCTCTGTTCTGCAAGATGTGGTGACTCTAAAGACATTTGCTGCCTGACTCCACTACGTGGATCTTTCCCATCAGGGTTGTTTAGAGGTGATGCAGCTGGGAAGGAACTGCAAAAGGACAGAACTCCTTCAGTACCACTGAAAAGCTTTCTAGAATATGTTGGGGCTTCTCCTAGAAGGATTTAATATCAAGATTCTGGGATAACTGGAAGTTATCGGGGCTGTTACCAGCCCTTGGTTTTGTGAGCTCTGTAGTCAGATTTGATGTAAAGATTTCTGGGCTTTGCCTCCAGTTCTGCTCTTTGTTGACTAATAGTGGCGTTAACAGTATAATCTAATGCTGGTTTCCCACCTTTTTAAAATTCTATTGCTTTGGAAGTAAGCTTTTCAATAAAAGACATGCTCTTTTTCTGCAACAAACACCAAAGTTTTTGCTTTTAAGTGCTCTACTGGAGCTGGGAGCATAGATTGTAGCGTGGTGATAAGAAAAAAGTGGGGGAAGCAGCAACATGTAGGAAAAACAAAGATGAGGCATATGGCTGTGAGGCTCTTGATTTAGCCATGGAATGATCATTGCTTATGGTCGGAGGTTTGAATAGCACCAGATATCTCTTGCCATCTGAATCTGTTTTTCTTTTAAAGACGTAATGTCAGCTGAGAGGATTCTGAGGTGTGTTCTCATGGCCCCAGATGAGGCAGGACTTTCATTTCCTTGCTGCGTTTGCTCAAACATGCTTCATTCTGTGTTTGACAAGTCTCCAGGTGTGTTCTGGCTGGTGACGTCTTGATCAAGCCCTGCTCAGTACCAGTCTCATCCAAAATGTGTTTACATCTAGGACTGCTGTATTTCAGCAGTTAAGAGGAGCTGCTCTCTGTACTAGGTTCTTTCCATCCTGTCACTCATGGTATAGGATTCTGTTGGAAATACGGGCTGCTTGCTTTTTTTTTCTCCAAGATTGCTGTACACTGAGTAAGGCACCGTGGGTTTTTAATACTCTCTGGGGTGCTCGTGCCCAGTTTGGTAGTGTTCTAGCCTTTCCAGCAAGGCTCCCTGCCTTGTAGTATTTAAATACTTCCAGTTTGCGTTCTGGTGGTTGTGTTGGGATGCAGAGCAGACATCCTGCTTGCTTCTGCCTCCTAGCTTCCCTCCTGAGGTGAACAAGCTATTGCTCATTTCTGCAGTGTCTTTCCCAGAAGACCACTCTACCCCACTAACACAACGTTTCTCTGTCGTTTTCCAGGTTGATGGACATTGCAAGGGCCATGCGGTTGAAGGTCTCCAAGGCAAAGGGGATGCCAGGACTTGAGAACGATCAAGATCACAAGCTTGGCACCCTTTCTCTCCCCTTGCCTGTGCAGAAAGCATCAGGGAGCCAGAGGAAGCGCAAGAAGATGAACTGAGAATCTGGGAGGTGTGAGCAGGGCTGAAACAGTTCCGTTCTCAACAGTTGTTCTGCACACACAGCATCATGGGGATGCATTTGCCTGTTGGATTTGGCTTTCCAGCATCATGGCACAGCCCTGTTGAAGTCTCTGTGCTGACGGGAACAGCTGTTATTTCATTAAACTGTTTACCTTTCTTACGTATTTAGAAAATGTATCAACCCTTTGTCTTTCCTCCTGTCTGAGGGGAGAAAGATGTACAATGTGCCAGAACAAAATCACGTTGTTAGGAATTGTAGGTGCTGTGCTGACTGCGTACTTCAGGCGGGTTTTACCCCTTTGTGACACAAATGCAGAGATCTTGGAGGTTACCCTGAGGATGGTGGCCATGCAGTTCCCTGAGAGCTGTCCCAGCACTCCACCAGGAGCTTGCCCCAAGGCAAGAATGCTCCTCATCTCACAGCTGGACCTCCCACAGGCCAGGAAGCACTGCAGCTCATGCTGCTGACCCTTGCTCTGTTGAGCCTGACAGTGCTGAGAAGGGCTTGGCTCTGACTGCCCTTCAGACAGCTGAGGGCTTTGCTGGACTAGTCAAGCTCAGCTCCCTCCATCTCACCTCGTTGGCCACATTCCTGTCAGGCCTCTGCTGGACCCTTTCCCCACTGCTGCAGTGGTTCTGAGGGACACCAGCAAGGATGCTGAGCGCTTCACTGCTCTTGATGTGCATTCCATTAGCTGCCAGTGAGAAAAAGGGAGCACAAAATGAGTGACTTAGAGCCCTGCAACATCCCTCCAGAAGGCAGAGAGGATCTGCAGAGGTAGAGCTCCTTCTGGCGGGCCAGCAGCAAAGCATGGACATACAGGCATGCCTTTTACTGTGTCACCTCCACATTAGCGAGGCTTAACTTAAAAAATAAAATAACCCCAGTGCAATGTCTCTTCATCCTGTTCGCTTCTCTCTTCAGGTCATATCTGTTGAGATCTTGGAAGCTCTGCCAGGAAGATCAGAACTGTTTCTGTTCCTGAAAGTAACTGTGGTTCTTCTGTCATGATAAAACCTTCTGAATGGAATCCTGAGGATCCATCAGCCCCCTTCTGTGCAGCTCAGGCAGAACCAAATCTCAGAACTCTCTCTCTTATATTTACTTTTAACAGTTGATTTCTGTTTGCCTTGTTTACTTTTTTGGGGGCAAACAACTCGTTCTGATCTACACCAGTATGAACTGTGCAAAGGTAGGCATCACTTCTGGTGGCAGCTTTCTTTTCTTCTACCTGGAAGGAACCCCATTTTGCAGGGACTGGCTGCTGGAATTGCAGTGAATGAGGATGGAAGAGGGCAGATCACAGATAGAGGAACAAAAGTGTCTTTGTTGTGCCAGTTCATTTCTCCCAAGTGTTCTGTCTGTTTATTTGATTGCCAAAATTATCTTGTTGTGTTTCTTGAGTGATGCCAGGTATAACAGTCTCCCAGTTTGCATTTCCTAGTTGTCACTCCTGTTGCTGTTGAAGGCAACATAGCTTTCATGGAATCACCACATGGTTGTGTTGGAAGGGATCTGGCAGCCACATAAAATGCGGTTTCTCCATCCCTCACTGTCTATTTAAAAAAGTAACATACTGTTGGTGGAGGTTTTTTTGTCTACTTTTATTGTGCCTGACACCCATGACAGAGGGAGGCAGTGATTGTGTAGAACTGCTAATGGCTTTGAATGGCTTTGAGCTTAACCTGTTGATCTCTGTGTGGACATGGAAGAGGCATTTGCAAGTGAGCCTGATGATGGCAATTACATACTTTTGTAAAAGCACAGAAGAGGTGAGGGGAAACACGAAATAACAGCCACTGGAAAAGCAAAAGGGGCTCGTGTACTCGTGGCCACCAGGTTGGGCAATCTGTATGCCCACTCAGTATCCTGTCTACTGTGGTGAGCAGCTGCATCTGCACGCACAGGGAATGTAAGGAGATGGGGTACATGGTACTGCCTGCTGGAGGGTACTGCACACTCTGCTACCACCCTGCTCCAGCAGGTTAAGGAGTCTGGGCCTCACTGTCCTTTTACACCTGGGGAGAACAGACTTTTGGCACCTAATGCCAACATATCCCACTAAAAGATACGCCCAAGGCATTGAATGCTCTTCTCACTACCTCCTCCCAGTTCTCCCCTAGGAACAGAAACCACTAAGATTCTACAGCAAAAGCATCTATGCTGCAAGAGCACACTGAACCACCTGCAACAGTGAAACATGGTTTTGTAGAGTGGCTTTGAAAACACACCTTTAGACAGCTGTCTCCCTGTAGCCAAAAGGAAACCAAGCAGGAAAAGAAGAGTCCAGCCTGAAACACGCCCATGCTACTAGCCCAGGTTTTCCACGGTGAATGCAGAATCCATCCTGTTCTTGAGGTAACAAATGACCAGTGGGTCTCCCCTTGCTCCACCCCTTCTCCTTAAAAGTGAGAAAAAGAGAAAACAAGCAGAAGAAACCCAGACGTACCTTTCCACACACAGAGCAGAAATTGGAACAGCGACAGGGACTGTCTCCCTCCTGAGACATGGTGGGGAGCATTCCAGAGGAAGCCCAGGTTCTTTGCTTCTCTCCACAGGGACTTCAAGCACTCCTGGCAAGAGCTGGTTTTGTTCCTTCTTCAACTGCTTCCATCACCAAAATCTCCTTTTGAAAAGGAACCCTAAAGAATCGGCAAATGAAAAATAATGAGCAAGAACCACTTTCCCAGCTTTCTTCTGACACGCAATTTAGACCCTCGACTAGGGCAAGGTCTTAAAATCAGCTGCTTACAAGAGCTGTCCCCACATATATCCAGCTTCTGTACAGCTGCCATTATTTCTGACAGCGAGTGTAATCACAGATCCATAGAACGGCTCGGCTTGGAGGGGACCTCAAGGATCATGAAGATCAATCACCTCCCTGTCCCTGCTGGCCATCCCCTCTTCTGATGGAGCCCAGGGTACCATTTGCTCTCTGAGCTGCAAGAGCACGCTGATGGCTCACCTTCTCTTTTTCATCCACCAGGACCCCCAGGTCCTTCTCTGCGGGGCTTCTCTTAAGGACCGCTCCTCCCAGTCTGTAGGGATGCCTGGGATTCCTCCAGCCCAAGTGCAAAACCTTGCACTTTGCTGTGTTGAACCTCATCCGATTCACCTAGGCCAACCTCTCGGGCGAGGTCCCTCTGAATGGCATCCCTTCCTTCCGCTGTGTCAGCCGCACCCTCAGCAAACAGCAGAGGGCGCACTCAATTGCATCATTGGTGTCCCTGATAACGATGTAAAAAAGCACTGGTCCCAAGACAGACTCCTGGATGACACCACTTGTTATCGGCCTCCACCTGGACACAGAACCATGAATCACCACCCTCTGTCTGTGGCCTTTCAACCAATACCTTCTCCACCAGGTGCTCCACCTGTCAAATCCACATCCCTCCAATTTAGAGAGAAGGATGTGGTGGAGGGCCATGTCAAAGATCTTGCTCAAGTCCAGGTAATTGACATCTGTTTCCTTCCTTTTGTCCACAAATGCCGCCACTCCATCACAGAAGGCCACCAGACTGGTTAGGCATGGCCTTCCCCTGGGAAAGCCACGCTGGTTGTCTTTGATCACATGCTCTTTCCTGATGGGATCAAGCATGTCTTTGAGGTGGATCTGTTCTTCACCACCTTCATAGCAGTCATACATTTGAATCAAATCATTTGTGTTGCTCTCACGAAGAAAACCTCTTTGTCTTCTACTCCTGCTGCAGCTGCAATGGCTGCACCAGCATGACTCACGTGTTGGACAAACCTCCAGCTCTGGCCTAGCCATGCACAGCAGCAGTCTGTCCCCCTCCCAGCTCACTCACCACTGTGCTGCTGTGCCACAAATTCGGTGCAGCAGCGAGAGCAGGCAGCACCCATCACCCTCCTCCAACTCTCACTGCCAGCTGGGATGAGGACTGACGCAGCGTGCCCACCCCAGCCCGGCTTTTCTGCTGAGACACCTCCCAGCAACCACCCAGCACCAAACCCAGCTCACCTCTTCGTTCTGCTCAGCCTAAGCTGCGCCCAGCTCACATGCACACCACAGCAGTGCTTCTGACAGGCTCTCACAGGGTGATCTTTACCAAGGGGGTCCAAAGCTCTGTCTCTACGTGCACTTCTCTTCTCCTGGCTCAGAAAGTAGCTTTCCTACCTAGTAAATGGGAAAAGAATAATAATAATAATAATAATAAAAATAATAATAAAAAGAAAACAAAAGCCTGACACAAAGCAGATGTGATTGTCACTATGGAATTCAGGAGGGCGAGGGATTGGCCCTCTATATGAAGAAGCTGACTGCAAAGGACTAAGAACAGCCATGATCACACGGAGAACTTGCGGGTCAAACTAGGGACTGAACCAATCATGGGCTTCTGGAGGTGAGGGTCTGCTCTGAGCTCCATCCATCGAACATATGCTACCTTGTGCGAACATATGCTACCTTGTGATCTCCTGTGTTGGATTCAATCCCACAGGCAGAAAATAAATACGAGGCCAACATCACAACTTCACGTGTACATGTAACAATGCATACAAGTTTTCCTGCTTCTACTGTCCTTAAATGAGATTCAAATGCATTTCCTATGGGCATTTTTATTTCTCAAGTACTCAAGTTGCTTCTTTGTTAGTTTTTAAGAAGGGAAAATATTTTTAGTGTAAGTGACTCTGAAACAAACCACCAGCTACGAGGACCAAACTGAGGACCAAAGTACAAACCCTTACATTGCTCTAACATGCTCATCATGGTGAATATTCCATTCCACTAGGAACAGAATTCTTAATATATGCCTCAGCAGCCTGCAATTGTATTTATTTTAAATTCTGCACATAAGCTTTGTGGGATGTCACTATGAATGAGTTCTACATAATTAAACAAGCTTTCAGATCCAGTAATCAGGCACAGGTAGATAATATCAGGCTAAATTACAGGGCTGTTCTTTACGGCCCATCCTCAGAGACAAACTACTGCCAAGGGCGATGGTTAGAAATCTTAATTACTTCAATAGCTGAAAATTGGCATGGCACCAAACAGGATTGTTTGCTGGTATTAAAAAAAAATACACTGAGTACTGGAGCCATCATAGTCCTGGCATAGTTACAAGTTCCAAAGATTCACACTGGAGGTTTATCTTAACGCTTCAGAATGTCTTGTTATGTACATCCTGCTGTAGGTAGGCAGTTTCAAAATTACAACACGACTAAGGTCCTCCTCAAAAATTGAGCCTGGAAAGCTGTAATTAGATCATATTCATTGTTATTCTCCAAAGAAATAACAAGATTTAGCTCACTTGCTAAGCTTGTCGCTTTTGTGACTAAAAAGCATACAGGAATCACTTTTAAAGGCTGCTTGTGCATGAATTCAGATGGGTCAACTCAGTAGGCACCAGAGAACCATTACAACATTGTGCAATTGGACAATAAATTAAAAACTGATGCTAGATTCTCAGTCAATCTAGGCAGCCAGGAAGCTGCTGAAAGATATTTGCGTTAAAATACTGTGATATTTCTGGAGCTGTATCAGCAGAAATCATCTGATAGGTGAGGAGCTGATGACCTCAGGAGATCAAAGACGCTAGCTGGATAGATAAGAAAACTGAACCAACTGTCACAACTCAAGCAATACCGGAATAAGGAACAAAACCCACCATGAAATTCTGCTTCAGGGACCACCAGCTGCACTGACACAACTGACTCAGTCAAACCAGAAAGTACACCTATTGCTGACACAGGGCAACTGTTTCATTGTCCCAGCTGCTGGGGCATTGCTTAACTGCAAAGAATTAATGGAAATTGCGTGCTTAAGTTTGCAATTGGAGTAGGGAATCAGAAGCACTTGCAGAAGACTTTCTGCATGCAGTTCTGGAGCCCCTGACACAAAAAGGAAATAAAGCTGTTAGAGGGGATTCCAGAGGAGGGGCACAAAGATGATCAGAGGGCTGAAGCATCTCCCTAAGGGAACAGGCTGAGAGAGCTGGGGCTCTTCAGCCTGGAGATGCCTCTGGGGGGACCCCACAGCAGCCTTCCAGTACCAGAAGGGAGCCTACAGGAAAGTTGGGGACGGGCTTTATACCAGGACAGGATGAGGGGAAATAGCTTTAAACAGGAAGAGGTGAGATTTAGACTACATATTAAGAGGAAATTAATTATGGGGAGGGTGGTGAGACACTGGAACAGTTGCCCAATGAGGTTGTGGATGACCCCACCCTGAAGGCATTCAAGGCCAGGTCAGATGGCTCTTTGAGTAACCAGGTCTAGTGGGAGGTGTCCCTGCCTACAGCAGTTGGAACTAGATGATCTTAAAGGTCCCTTCCAAATCAAACCATTCCATCATTCTATGAGAGCACAGAATATAACAGAGGATGCACAGCCCTACATCCTTGTGGAAGTCAGGGCAAGTTCTCCATTGGCAAGTGATGCCAACCTGATCGATGTCATAAGGAATGGGTTTTTTACAAACCCTGACTCAGCTGGAGAAGAAAGGGTTGGTGCCACCCTTCCCCCATCCGCAAATGCTCAAATGCTGAATCCCACCCACTCCCACCTCACATGCAAACAACAGGCACATATGTGATGCATCTCCTTTTTGCAATAACTAAAAAGAACTATGACTCAATGATCAGGTGTGCACTTGCCACCCTAATATTACTAGACCAGAGACTACAGCAGAACTAAGAGTGATGACGCAGATCTTCCTTACCCATCTATCCAATCTCCTTTTTCATGCTAGGTTAGAATGTAACACAAAGCGTATTATCAGCTTATAACCAATGAGGTATGGATATATAAATATATATCCCAGAATCTTATGCTAAGTATTGTAGCAGGATACAAATAAACATTTAACTGATTGTTTGGTGTCATTTCACCTTAATTTAGACCAAGGGAGTGTCAAAATCTCAACAACTCTCATCTGATTGGGCCATGACAGGTACCAAAATTAATTCTGCTTGATCTGAGGAATTAAGCTTTGTTGACTTGTTTGACTCATTTAGCCAGATACAATATTATATTACTAAAACTGATATTATGGCTATTTAAACACCTTATCATACATCTTCAAGCAAGTGGCTTATAATATATTGTGCCAGACACACAATATTGACGACAAGAGCAATATAGGTATCCATTCACTTTTAGTACACAGTATATCTGCTAAGAGCATCCAACTCTGGCATGCATTGCAGAAAACATTCATATATTTAAATAAACTGCAGTAATTAAATATTGTGAAGGTTTGTGCTACTGGACTGATCAGGAATCACATAGCATTTTGTAGCCCTATCAGTAAACAAGCTTATCCTTACACCATCCTTAGCACTTTCTTGTAAGGGCTAAAGGCTCACTAAGGTCTTTCTAGAGACCTCAGCACTGGGCAGTCTCATAAAATGTGCTAGAGCCAGAGACATTACAGAGACATTAGACGTGTTTCAAGTTGTAAAATCACGACCTAAATCTTGAATTGCATACACTAGATTTTTTTTAAAGACAACTGAAGGTTTTTTCATGGTGAGGGTGACGGAGCACTGGAACAGGCTGCCCAGGGAGGTTGTGGATTCTCCTTCTCTGGAGATATTCAAGACCCGCCTGGACGCCTACCTGTGCAGTCTGCCATAGTGGGCCTGGACTCAATGATCTCTAGAGGTTCCTTCCAGCCCCTACAATTCTGTGATCCCGACCACAGCAGAGGAGGCAGGAAAGCAGCACGGCTGAACCTGCTGGTCACAGGGAGCAACAAGAAGGAAATGGAGAGACAGCGGAAACCGAGACATGCAGCCTGGTTGCTTTGGGGGCCTTCTACAGTGGAGTGGGAAAAAGGAAAAGCAACTGACATCCCTCAGCCAGACTTTTGCAAGGCCTTCAGTGTTGAGCGAGTTTCCTGACAGCACTCAACGTGAACAAATCTACCTCTGAGCAACACCGTGAGCCCCCACTCACCGCAGCAGAGGTCAACCTGCACCCCAGCATTCCCCTATCCATGTGCACACACACACATGTGCACCACTCTGCCTGCTTTGCACACCCACATTCACGCACCGCATCTTGTGCCCTCCTTTGCATTCACAGACGTGTGCAAACCATCCCTGGGAACACGTATGTGCCTACACCTTCCAGAAAACATCCCTGTGTGTGCACCTGTGTGCAACCCAACTCCTCAGCACACCCCTGTGCAAGCACACATTGGTGCCACCGCGTCCACGCACTATCCATGTGCTCACACACACTCACCCAACCACATCCCCTAGAGCAGCCCTGTGCGCACACACACAGACACACGCGGAACCCCTTCCTTTCACTCCCAAAGTGCACGCACACACCGGTACCACAATGTCCTTGCGCAGCTCCAACCCTTTGCACACCCCTGTGCACGCACATGTATGTGCATGCTCGTCCTTGCACACATACCCACTGACCTACACACACCTGAGCAACCCCACTGCTTTGGACACTCATGAACGCAAACATGTGCAACACCATCCGTGCACAAATCCACACACACACACTGGTGGAACCCCACTGCTTTGCACAATCCTGTGCACACTCACGTGTCATGCACTGATTTCCCAGCCAGTCCTCGTGGGGTCTCTTACTTAGGACGGGAGTGCAGGGGAGCAGCCAGAAGCTGTTTGCATTCCCTGCTGTCTGCTGGGCAGGTTTGTTGGCGATGCTTGGGTTGCTTTGCTTTCCCTTGGGAGGTGGGAAGGAGCTTTGGGTTGGAGGCACATCCCGTGCCAGAGCATCCCGATGGCACGCGTGGGATCAGCAGGTCTGTCAGAGAAGTGGGTGAGGTTGCACGCCAAGCTGCAGCAGAGGAAGGGGAGGAGGGCCCAGCACAGCTCTGCACCACGCTCTGCCACGCTGGGCAGCTTGTTCCTGGCTCAGCAGTGCCATCAGACAAGAAGCAGGGAAGGAAAGCAAGGATGGGGGTACCATCAAACAGAGTCCGTGCAAGCCTGTGCAAGACAAACAGACCCAGAGCTTGTGTTTTTTTTCTGCTTTTGTAGCATTTGTGTGCTGTAGCTGAGCAAAAGCTTCTGCTGCTTGATTCTTCTTCTGCAACAGCCACCTACTGGTAAATGGCTTTGGGGATGGAGGATGTGACAGAAAGCATTTGTCTGCACGACAGCGTAGTTACACTTGGTCTAGAGAGTGAGAGAGGCTGGCAGCACTGCCTGATGTTGGTCAGGGTGAGCTCCTTCTTCCGCAGCGTGATGATGGCAGGGACAGCTCAGAGGTGGGAGCTGGGAATGGACACGGCAGGAGGACAGAGGTGTGAGGGAGCAGCCAAGGCAGCGAAGAGCATCAAAAGGCCCTGAAAAGCATCACAAAGCCACAGCCAGGAGGCTTGGGGTTTGCATGAGCAGCATCCAGGATGCCAGAGACTATGTGCTCCCCTAAAAAATGGTAACAGAGCTCTCGCTGCAGGCATCACAAAACCAGGCAAAATGGGAACACACCCAGAGCTCTGCTGCACGCACCCCACAGTCACAGCATTGCAAGCTGAGCTGCCTTGCTGTTTCTTGCATTCATCATGGTCCCTGTGAATGAAGACTTGGAACACAGTCAAGGCGTTGATTGAGCACCAGAGTGCCTTTATTCAATCGGAGAAAGGAGGACGGGAGAGGGACGGGGAAAGATGGGACTCATTCTCTGTTGTTGAGGAGAGAGTGGCTCAGAGCTCGTGTTGCTGCCTGGTGCCTGGGACTGCAAGCCTGACTCCAAGTCCCCCTCCAAGAGTCTCAGCTTCTCCTCAGTGACACTGCCTTGGTCCTGCTTGGAGGTGCCGCTGTCGGGGCACTCGGGCTGTCTTTGGGCTGGGCTGCACTGCAAAGGCACCGCACAGGTCGCCCATAGAGGTTTTCATATGGGCTTCATCCTTCCTTGGTTGGGGTTTTCTTCGAATTCTCACAAGTGCCAGAGGCAGTGCTTGCAACCTTGGTATCCCAGCCTCTTGGCCAACTTTTAGTATTTGCAGCTTAGATAAATGGCTCCTCTTTTCCACCTGGCCACTTGACTGTGGCATGTAAGGTGTATGCAACTGCCAATTGATTCCCAATAAAGTACTGACTTGTTGAACCACTTTAGCAATAAAAAGGGGGCCTCAATCTGAAGAGATTGTTCCTGGCACCCAGAACCTTGGAATTATTTCTTGTCACAAAACTTTTGTTACTTCCCTGGCCTGGTTAGTCCGGCACGGGTATGCCTCAGGCCATCCTGAAAAGGTATCTGCTAAAACTAACATGCATCTGTACCCCCCTTTTCTTGGCAGCTCTGAGAAATCTACCTGCCATTATTGTCCTGGATAATTTCTCTCCCTGTTTGCCCTAACTGAACTTTGTGGCCTGTGTTAGGATTATCTGGTAAACAAACTTCAGATTGCTGGGTCACTTGCCTAATGGCAGTATACCCATTTCGGGTGACCACTCGTTGAACAAGATATTTATATAATGCTTCTGCTCCCCAGTGAGTGTTCCTGTGTTCAGTCACCACAGCCCATCATATGGCTGCTGGAATCATTCTTTTCCCTTGTGCTGGAAAGGTCCATCCTTCCTCTTTTACCTGCCCTTCCTGATAATTATTTATCGAGTTCCAATACTCTTTGAAGTGCTTTGGCTCACCATCCACCTGCATGTTACCATCTGGAATCAAGGAAGCCTCCACCACCTCACCCTCTGCCGCTCGCTTTGCTTTCTGTCAGCCAGCGCATTTCCCATTCCTTCAGCACTGTCTCCCCTTTGCTGGCATCAACAGTGCATTTTAGCAACCTTCTCCAGCTGTTGGACTGCCTCCAGGAGTCTGGCTATTTCTTCAGCGTGTTTAAGACCTTTCCCTTGGCTTGACAACAGTCCTCTTTCTTTCCATATTGCTGATATGGGTGCATGAACAGCACTAAGGCATATTTTGAATCAGTCCATATCTTTATCTTCCCATGTCGAACAAAGCTGCTCCCATCTGTGTACCAGGTGTCTTCCGCATCCTCCAGTGGTTCTTCTTTCAAGTCTCTGCGACTGGAATACACTGCTTCCATAGTCTCTAAACAGTCGTGAGACACAGGTTCTCCTGTAATTGCACTAAGAAAAGCAGCTGGATTTACAATATTTGTTACTGTTATTTCTCCATCATCTTGCTCCACTAGAATGGCCTGATACTTCAGAAATCTCTGAGGGGAAAGCCAATGTCCCCCTTTCACCTCCAGCACTGGAGAGACCGTGTGGGATACCAGTGCAGTTCTCTTCTGCCCCATTGTCCTAATGCTGGGGCCTTCATTAACTCCTCTTTCCACTGCTTTCAACTGGGCCACAGTCCAGGCTGGTGACTGTGCTTTCTGGCAGGCAGAATTGATCACCTGAGGAATTCAGCTTTATTTGCCTTCATCTGTGTTCCCTCTTGCTGGATCTCATGCACTCTGCTGGCTTCAGTCTGTGTTTCTACTCCAAGAAGAAAATGGGTCTTCACAAACCAGAACATTGGAAAAGCACCCTCAAGTCTGCTGTTTGAGCCTTCTTCATTTCAACAGCATATGCTTTTATCTCCTCAGCACTCAAACACTTATTGATTGGTTACATGGAACCTTCTCTCTCCGAGGCTGTAGCCACTGTCTCTTGTCCTGGCGCTGGCACCACTGACCAGATCACCTCCATTCTCTGCATCCTCCATTCAGCATATTTGCACATGGATAAGACCTCCCCTGAATCTTCTCCAGGATTAACAGTCCTAGCTCTCTCAGCCTTTCCTTATAGGAGAGATGTTGCAGTCCCTTTATCATCTTCTGAGCCCTCTGTTGGATTCCCTTAGGTATGATTCTTGTAACAGAGAACTCAGATCAGGACACGATGATCGATGTGTGGTCTCAACAATGCTAAACTGAGGGCAAGTATCGTCTCTCTCAATCTGCTGGCAGTACCTTGCTTATATGCAGCCCAAGGATATCATTAAGTTATTTTTGGTGTATTTTTTCTTTTTCTTTTTATTTTCTTTTTTCTTTTTTTCTGTTTTTCTTTTTTTCATCAAGTTCACATTTCTGTTTCACACTCACTCTGTATTACTCACTATGTTGCTCCGGGAAACGATGGGACTTATCCTCTGTTATTGAGGAGAGGGTGGGTCAGAGATTGTGTTGCTGCCTGGTGCCTGGGACTGCAGGCCTGACTCCAAGTCCCCCTCCACGAGGCTTGGCTTCTCGTCAGTGACACTGACTTGCTCCTGCTTGGAGGTGTCGCTGTCAGGGCGCTCAGGCTGTGTTTGGGCTGGGCTGCCCTGCAAATGCACTGGGCCACAGTCCAGGCTGGTGACTGTGGCTTCTGGCAGGCTCTGGTCAGCCCCTTCAGGAGAGCTGGGAGAAATGAGTTCCTGAGCAATGATGACCTCCTGCTCTCCGTCGCTGCTGTCAGAAGGAAGGCTGTCATTTGAATTGCAGCCTGACTCCAAGTCCCCCTCCAAGAGGCTCGGATTCTCCTCAGTGACGATGACCTGGTCCTGCTTGGAGGTTTCGCTGTTGGGGCACTCGGGCTCTGTTTGGGCTGGGATGCACTGGAAAGGCACTGGGCCATCGTCCATGCTGTTGACTGTGGTTTCTGGCAGGCTCAGGGCAGCCCCTTCTTCACAGCTGGGAGAAATGAGTGCCTGAACAACCATGACCTCCCGCTCTCCGTCGCTGCTGGCACTCAGAACGCTGTCATTTGAATTGCAGCGACTTGTGCTTCCTGTGAGCTTTCCATTGATGGAAGCACGCTCTGAGCCATCAGCTCTTGACTCGGCTCTTCTGGGTTCACAATGGGTCGATTCACCTAGGAAGGAGTGGACACACAGGGGTTAGAGTCCAACTTTCTCTGCCCATGGGGGCAAAGGCTTGGTGCTGCCTGTCAAGTAGGCTTCAAAAAGCTTGAGAGGCTCCTTTGGGAAAACAGGGGTCAGCTGAAGATGTCAGGCACGGGCTTGAATGCCAGAAGGAGGTACAAGCCCACTGAAAGCATGAATTCTACCTGTGTTGCTGACAAGCAGTGTTTTGAAAGCTGGATTTGCACCCTTACCTGCCATGACCACGAGATCTGCTTCTGTGGGCTCCCTGGCACTGCACTGCTGTTGGCGTTTGGCCACAGGGGATGGTCTGCGCAGGCAGAAGCAGGACCACCAGCTGCCAGCTGGTGATTCCTTGCTCTTTCTGGGAGAACGTGGTCTGGAGAGAAAACAGAGCATGCTGTCAGTCGTGGTGCAGGGTGAGGGAAGAGTCACACCGAGCCCTTGCCAATAGTTGCCTGTTCCTGGCACTGCCTGCTTTCTGCTGAAACACAGCTTCGAAACGCGCTCTGTTGCAAACAGCAGAGGACGCTTCCATTCCTACAGCTCAGCCCTCAAGTCCTGCTGGCTACACTCCTCTCAGCAATGTCAAGAAGAGAGGCAGAGCATGTGAGCAAAGGCTCCACAGCTGGACAGGACAGGAGCTGGCAGGCGTAACTGCTTTCTGAGGAACTGTGCAGCCATAAGGGAGGCTCGAAAGCACCTCTGACTCTTACACTAACACCTCCTCGGCCTCAGCTCACTGCCATCTTTAATTTCTAGTGCCAACAAGTCTGACCAACAGCTCTGCTTAGAGGAGAACTGGAACTGGTTTCAGGCATGTGGCCCTGAAATCTGGAAAACCCCAACGTTTCCAGGTACAGCCAGCATAGTCCAGGATAGACGTCAGCGTGGCTTTCTGCATCTCGTGACTGCCTGCCCAACCAGGAAGTAAAGGCACCCTTGTGTGGCTCCACTGAGCCCATCGGGCAACTGTGTGTTAGTTGAATCCTCGGAGATATAGTGGACAAAAAGTAAACCAATAAAGACCACCTGACCAATGCTGATAGGGGCTGGAAAGGGAAGTCCTCTTTACCTTTCAGATGGAAAATCAAGGATTGTGTGGAATCTCCCAGGTCCGGCTGTGGGGCCTTCCTCCACTTCAATCTCACTGCCTGGTGTCACTGCAGGAGAGCTGCTCTGGCCTCTTCTCAGAGCCTGTGCCTCCTGCAGGGTGAGCAGCTTTGTGGCACACACAGACTTGGGCACAGGTGGAGAATTGTGCCCTGCAAGGGAAAACCACAGGTAAGAGGGAGGATCAGAAAGCAGCAGCACAGCCATCCCAGTTCTGCATTTCTCTCAGACTTGCTTATCCGAGCCACTGGAAGAAGAGGAGCTCAAAGTAACCGGCTGCTCAGAGGTATGCTCGTGGCAAAGGACACAGTCATAATTAAGAGCTGCTCACTGTATCAAAACAGGCATAAAAAAACAAAAACAAAAACAAAAAAAACCCTAGAAAATGGATCTGGGAACTCAGAAAGCTTTGCTGCCACATTTCAATCATGCTTCACCCCCATTCAAAACATCCTGGTTTTCTCCATGTAAAGTCTGTCCTCGGACATTCTCAGGATCCAGAAAGAGGGTGCCATATTCTCATCTAAGCCCGGAAGCCTCCTGTCCCGTTGAGAGTCAAAGCGTATTTGAAAGATCTTGGAGAAGGCCTGGATTGGATCAAGATCAAGCTAATGGAGGAAGACGCTCACCTGCTCCCTCTCCCATGGCTGACGTGGCGTTGGAGCAGAAGAGGACTTCTGTGTGGCCAATCAGGAATTCCACCACAGCCGTCTGCCTCTGCACTTCCAAGCAGGCAGCTCCTCCACTGGCGCAGGGAGACTGGCTCTGCTGGGATCTGAAGAAAAGGCAGATTTTACAAGTCGTTCCTGCAAGACTGTTTCCCCAGGTCTGAAGTTTTGCAGCCCAAAGCAGTCAGACTGGGCTCTGGAGACTTCCGCAGTGGGCAATCAGTGATGCCACTGACAAAATTCTCCTGGATGATCAAGGACACAGCAGTCCCAGCTCAACAAGGGAGCAGAAACTGTCGTCTAGAAATTGTGCCCCTGGGGTTGGGGGAGAGCAGTCCAGGCTCCTCCTCTGCTGCCAGCCACTTCTGACAGCTTTTACAGGAGAAGAGCACACTAGAGGAAGAAGAAGGGAGGATTGCTTTCTTTCTGGAGAGCAGAACTAAGCATTGTGCTTCAACAGAAAAAGAGGTTTACCTTAAGAGGTTTGGAGCCCACACAATCGCCAAGTTCTGAGCGTCCATGTTGGTGACCGAGCAGCTGCCAGCGAGAGACGCCAAGTGCCTCATCAGGTACTCGAGTGTCCTGGAAAACAAGAGGGGCAGATGTTCAGCACCAAAAAGCAAGCCGTGCTGCAGTGCCCTAAACAAACCTCACTTCATACTAGTTGATGTCATTGCTACCGTCCCTGAATAGGAAGTAGATAAAACGTTCCCAGTGTCACAATGCTGCAGCACCAAGCCCCAGCACAGCACAGCCGCAGCCATCGGCTGCACCAACCGTGCTCCCGTGCCAAGGAACTGACCCAATGAATTGACCCAGTGCAGCCTTCAGCCGCTTCAGCGTGCAGACGCATGATGCTGCTGGTGTGAGGCAACACCTGGAATCGCATCATGGCCCTCTGAAAGGCAGCAGGGCTGAGCTCAGCAGACCGAGCGCAGCACTGACCTGTAGTGAGGAGCGGGCAGCTGCTGGATGGCGTCCTTCATCCTGACCAACCGCTCCTCCTCTGTACCAGCACAGGCAGCGTCCTGGAAAAAGGCAGGAAGGGATTCAGACACCAGTCAGCCAAGAGAGCTGCCACAGGTTTGGGAACCGTGGGGATAGCGTGCTGGTGGTCAGCACCAAGGCAGACTTGATGCCTTCCAAGAGGCATCAGGGGAACACTGCAGCACACAGCCTGTGTCATCAAGGCCAAGCAGTGCAAGGCATTGCCCTGTGCTTACCGTGAACTTGTCATACAGCTGGTTTGTCAAAAGAGGGTTTGGGAGCTCCCTGAAGAACATCTTGCATAGGGAGCTCACACTGTGAATGTCACGGACGCTGAGCTCGGGCACCTGCTCTGAATCAAATTCATGGCTGCAGAGAAGGACACAGGATTGGGCAGAGGGCTTTGAGAAAGAGGAAAGCAAGTCCAAAGCCACACCAAATACAGTCAAGACAAGGAAGGGCTTCCTCTGAACGCCCGCAGCATGGCACGTGCCCCTGCTGACAGCTGTGTCAGTCGCAGCACTCTTACCGTAGGCGCTGGATCCTGGACGCCACGCCGGACAGGCGGTAGATCCCCCGCACCACGCCATGCTGCTCGACGAACTCGGCGCAGCTCTGCAGGACCTGGGGGACTACAGAACAAGAGCCAGCGGTTAGCTCAGCTTCTTACTCAAGTAAGTAAGCTGTGCTCTTCTCCCATCCCAGCCACTAAGCCCAGCCGGGCCACCGCTTGCTTCCTCCTTAGAGGAGAAAGCTGGCAGAGACAGCTGTGAGGAAACTGCACAGAGATGTCTTCCTGGCTTTCCAGAAATGCCACGACCTATCATCTTCAGATGCCCAACCGAGGAAGATCTCAGCAATGGGCTGTTCCTTACCATCACGGCCAGAGCGGAGAAGGTGCTCCCCCAGGTCACACCCAAACACCCCTTCCTTCTCCGGCTCCGGCTGCTCCGATCTCCTGGGGCGGGCCTTCACCACCGAACGAAGGAAGGGTGGGAGCTTGCCCCGTTTCTTCGGCACTGCGCAACAAAACAGAGAAACCAGTTCGTTTCAGGCTTGGATCGGTTGCACGAGGCCGAGCGTAACACATTCGACCGAGCACGTAACAATGGGAAGAACATTCCCAACAAGGACACGCAGGAACGGTATTTCCCCATCCCTGCAAGTCCCCAAGGTCAGGTCGGAAGGGGCCCTGGACAGCCTGCTCTCGTCTCCTACAAAATGCAGAGGCTGGCGACCCAGACTGAGGCAGGGGCCTTGGAGCCTGATGATCCTTTAGGCCTATTCCAACCCCAAGCCATTCCAGGAGAATTCTGTGACTTCCCCAAGCCCAGGAATAAACACAGTGGGGTTGGGCCAGATCTCTCCGTGTTCCCATGGACCTTAATGCAGTCATCCTTGCTAATCTTGCTCAACTCGGGCATTAACGAAACCCCTGAAAGCCACGCTCTGACCCCAGCTTACTAACCCGCAGTATCAAATGTAACATGTGTACCTGGCTTTCGCAATGAATTGACCAGGGACTCAGGAACTTCTCCGCTAATGAGTTCCACGCACTCACTAGGGAAAGATCCCACCTGTAACAAGAACAAAAAGACAGCTGGGCATTAGCCCCAGCCCAGAGCCAAAGGGAAGGTCCTCTGACACCGACACAGGGCAACCGTTTGCATCCGGAAGCCATCCTGTGCAGGCAGAGCAGCTCCAAGCTGAGATTCCTGACTCTACTGAAGTTGTGCTCTCCTGTTGGAAGCATGTGCCTACCTGAAAGCCACGCTTGCCTCTCCACCAGGGGCTCAGCTCCTTTGGTGGCATAGCAATAATGCACACCACGTCTCCCACCTGCAAGAGATCAAAACGGCAACCCTAGCTTCAGCACAGCTGGCAGGAAAACACAGCTCAAATAACTGCCTTCTTCTGCGATGCAGAATATCCTAAAGCTTGACAGCAATTGCACCAATGCAGCCCCCAAGGCATTTTCCCTTCTAAAACTGAACTTGGAGGTACAGGAGTTACACAACATACACAATACAGCCGTGCAGTAGGAAACGGGTCTCAAAACCAGCAGGCTCTCTGCCAAAGGCTACGCAAGAGCTCCAGTTGAACCACGGGCATCAGTTAAGCAGGGCTTTCTGAACACATCTGCACACTTCACACCCAGTCTGCTGCTGCTCAGAGACCAGGCTCCCATACTGGGCAGGATCTGCTTGATCAGGAGGTTCAAATGCCCAGTCAAACCATACTGGAGAGATGGCTGAACTGCTCCCAACCCAGCACAAGTCTAAGCTGGAACCAAACCTTTGAAGCTTCACCTCACGAGACATTCTGAAGGTGTCTGAGAATATTCCTGAGGCATTCACACCCTAGACTCTCCCATGCATGACAACAAGGATTGCCTGTAACTGCTTACCTCCAGGGAGAGCTCATCCGGCCCCTGGGCGACGTAACGCTTAATAACATGGGCTGCCGCAATCGCTGGCACGTTGAAAGATGACTCCGCACGCACCAGCTGCGGCTTCCACATGTTATCAGCCTACAAAACAGAGCACAGGCCGTGGTCAGGAGCTGAGGACAAACCAGGAGGATTTCAAGGTGAGGAGCACATCTGCAGAGAAAGCTGCAGGAAATGCGCTCCCTCCTGCTCAGGAGCACTTCAGAAGGAGCTGCGCGTCTTATGACAGTCCTTTCTCTTCCTGGCATGCAGCAGGATCGCCAGGCCATGCAAAGATGCATCTCTCTCTACACAGACTCATCAGCAATGGCACTGGCGTGGACAGGTGGCCTGGCCCCCTTTGGCCCACTCTTTCCTGTAGGAGAGTACATCTGCAGCTCCCTCTGCTAGCTCAACACAGGGAACAAAGACAAGTCAGAGCTTCATACTGTACCTCCGTGCCCACCACCTCGGGCTCACATCTGATCTCGCTGCATGCGTTGCCCATCCCAGCAGGTGTGACAAGCTGGAACAGAGCAGAAACACACTTCTGTTTTCTCTATTCACCCAGCACAGTATGGAGGGACTTCTTCAGAGCTACCCTTGCATACCCTGCGGCATAGGCAAGTGTTCGAGAAACTACCCCTTGCTTCAGTAAATTCAAACGTGACAGCCTATTAGGCAGCGCTGTACCAAGTTGCTATCCCTCTGCCAGCAGATGGGGACTCTGGCACAGAGCAGCAGATGCATTCGCCCAGAGCGCTCTGACAGTGCGACAGCAGGGCATTAGACAGCACCCTTCTGAGGGCTGAGCTGGAGGGCAGTGAAGAAACCCACGGCATGCAAAACGACGTGGTGGGACAAAACATGGCACGTACCTGGCAACGAGATCACCTCAGGCTATCTGCAGCAGTTCCTGGTCACTCTGCTCAGATCTTATGAGAGCAAAAGCTGCACCAAGGCAGTGGGCAGAGGGTGGGCAGAGGAGAGAGAAAGAGCAGGTCAGTGAGCAGGGCTAAGACAGCCATGGCATAACGCACACAGCACAATCGTCCCATCCACTTGCTGCAAGACATGCTGAGTCTCAGGCTATGTGATGCCTGTCCGCCCAGCAGCTTTACTCTGCTTCCACAATTGAGCAAAGAAGACGGCTGAAGAAGCATGGGACGGGTGCCACCTTTATGGACACCCCCTTTGGAACATGTGTACCGGGGGAAAATGACGTCTGATGCTCAAGAGTAAGCAATACGGTGCTGGGAGCTCCGACAGCCAGCACTTCTCAACACCTCACTGCTCACCCGTCCATCCCACGCCGGCTCAGCTTACCTACAGGATGCTGCGCACGATGCTACTCAAACAAAGGCACTAAACGCACAAGAACAACAAGCCAACCAACCACTCCGAACTCCTACACGCCCACAAAGGAACATAGAACACACCACTCCTCTCCATATGCCAGCCGCTTATGACATCACCAACAGCCACCAGCCTGGTCCACCATGACCCCCCACAAGGGGGGGAGGCAAGACCCCCTGGTCACATCTGATTCCAACACGGCACCACAACATTCCAGAACTCAGGGTGGGGTTGGAATTACGTCCTGGTGTGGCAGCGCAATGGGAGGTGTTTGGGCACAGCTGAAGAGCTGGCAGACACCTGACGTTTCCAAAGGAGGGTGCCAGGTTATCTCTCAGCATTCTTTTGCAGGGCTCTTTGGGATGCTTCAAACCCATTTCACTGCCTAGGTCATTTCTAGCAAGTCCAGCTGACAAATGTCACTTTGTCTGGGTAACGCCTCTATGCATCATGAATGAAAAAGAAAATAAAATGGGCACGCGACCCTATGAAACTTACCTCTCTGCTCTTGTTGTCAGCCAGACACCCAAGATGAGCATTGCGTGTCCCTGCTCCTGAATGGAGATGCACCCAAGTCTGTGCTCCACTCTGCTCCACCTAAGTGCCTAAAAGAAACACAGACAGAGATGATTAGAAGATTCTTTGCGCAGACAAAAGCACAGGCTGCACACCTATTCTCCTTAGCAAGTAATACTACTTGAGAATCCACAGCCAGTTTTATGAGAGGTAGTGTGAAAAATGAACAGAAAGGAAATAGATTCATTAAAATAACCTAGTTAATCCTCTCCCCGTCAAAAAGGAAGCCTTCTGGGCACTGTAAGCAGCAGTTCTGAGAACACCTTGCACCACAAATTGTGGCACATGCAGTTTCTTCCCACAGGCCCCTCGCTTCTGTCGTTAGTGTCAGATCCACTCAGGTTCAAATACGTGGATCAGAACAGCCATTCAGTTCTGCTGAGGCAGGATCCCACCGCTGGGATGTCCCCCAGTCCCATTCCCTGCTTCTCCTGGCACGGGTGGGGAAAGGAGCAGCAAGTGATATCACCTACCCAGACTTCTGCTGGGCCTTCCATTCGGTTGCCCATCCCTGGGAGAAGCAGGGGAGCTCTCGTGGCACAAAGCTCGGGGCTGGAGAAATCAAGGCTGCCTCTAAGATGGTGCTTTCAAACAGCACGAGTAACTGGATGTAGGACTTGAAACACAAGGGTAACATGAAAAAGCCACCAGTCCCCACGGATGGGGCTGTTCGCAGAGACAACAGCTGCGTGCTTTCCAGCAGTGTGATGCTCACCCAACAAAGCGCTCAGCCAGCAGATGCCTCCAGCGTCTGAGCACCCATTTGGAGATGGTTTTCTTAACATCCAAGCTGAATCTCCCCTCACACAACCTGAGATTGTTCCCTCCACTCCTGTCACTAGTTACATGGGAGAAGAGCAGGACAACCCTCACCTCCACATAACCTCTCTTCTGTTAGTCACAGAGAGTGATATGGTTTTCCCTGAGCCTCCTCTCTTCCAGACTAAATCATCCCAGTTCCATAAGAAGCTCCCCATAAGACTTGTGCTCTAGACACCTCACAGCTTCACTGGTCTCCTCTGGACACATCTCAGCATTTCATTGCAGTGAGGGGCCCAGAACAGAACACAGAACTCAAGGTGAGGACTCACCAGTGCCGACTACAGGGGGATGATGGATTCCCTGCTCCTGCTGGCTCCAGCCTTCTGCATTCCAATTCCAATCTCAACCATTCCTGCCGTGGTAGGACTTGAATCCTCATTTGGGTCTGCAGCTCAACAGGTCAGCACATCAGAAATAACACAACGTGCAACTGGAAGACGTGTCTCAAAGCCCAGAAAATCCAACTCTCTGACCTCGGCACAACTCACCAACCAAGAGCCAGGCCTTGACAACTTGGCTGATCTGAGCACGCGGGAGGGGGCCAGACAGGGGACCACAAGTGTCCATTTCCACTGCAGCTCCCTGTAGAGAACAGCACCAATCAGCAGGGGTGAATGAATTCATTGACAAGCTGCACAATGAGTCTGTTCTTTACATGAGCAAAAAAAACAACAACACGCATAGATTCCTGACCAAAAAATGTGGGAGTTAATAATGACCAAAGAGGTTCCTGTTCCCTGGCCTAATCCTCTCTCCCCAACTCCTGGGTGATGCCCACAGGCTTCAAGTCAGGTCTCAAATCCATTGGACTCCCGTCACAGAGCTCTATCAGAAAGGATGTCACACATGTCACACTTACATACATTTTGCACCAGAAACAGCACTGCCAGCAGGAGCAGAGAGGTGACTGTCCCCCTGTACTCGGCACTGGTGATGCTGCAACTCGAGTTCTGTTTCCAGTTTTGGACCCCTCAAAGCAAGAAAGACACTGAGGCTTTGGAACGTGTTCAAAGAAGGGCAACAAAGCTGGTGAGGGCTCTGGAGCACAATGGGGCCATATGAGGAAAGGCTGCAGGAGCTGGGAATGCTCAGCCTGGAGAAGAGATGGCTCAGGGGAGACCTCATTGCTCAATATAACTTCCTGAAGGGAGGTTGTAGTGAGCTGGAGGACGGCCTGTCCTCTCGTGTTGTTATTGATAGGACTAGAGGGAATGGTTTCAAGCTGCGGCAGGGGAGATTCAGGCTGGACATTAGGAAATAGGACTTCTCAGAAAGGGTGGCCAAGCACTGGAATGGACTGCACAGGGAGGTGGTGGAGTCACCGACTCTGGGGTGTTCAAGGAACAACTGAATGCTGTGTTGAGGGACGTGGTTTAGTGGAAGCTATTAGTAATAGGAGAATGGTTGGACTGGATGATCTTTCAGGTCTTTTCCAACCCTGTTGATTCTATGCTTCTATGATTCATATGCTAAGAAGCAAGTAGAGGCTCTTTTGTTAAATTTTTCAATAGAGAGAAGAGTTTATATCTGCTTCTCCCAACAACAGAAACACGTTACCAGCTTTCCAAGCCCACCCGCCATACAGTAGGCAGACAACGCACACGTAAAGGAGCACGCGCATCCTCCCCGGCATAACTCGAGCCCACAACCCACCTTCAGATCTCTGTGGATTTCTCGTGTTTTACACCGATGCAGCCTCGCTGCAGCTCCATGGGTGTCACACCAGGCCTGCAGGATCTCTTGCTCCGCATACCGCACCCGCAGGCCTTGGTCCATGAGGACTGCCACCTGCCCTCCTGAGCAAAAACAAGCACTAAGAATGAGAGCAAAACAGACTGGATTCGCCCTGGCCTGGCCCAGGTCCCAGTCGTACCAAACAAAACCTGGGATGCAGACTGCTCCCCAAAACCCAGCTGGACACCTGCACACAAGAAGTTGATCAGATCCATCCCCAAGCAAGCACCAAGCCGCCCCAGGAAGCTCTTTGCCATCAGCTCCGTCATCGCCCTTCCTTTCCTCCACACCTCCATCCCAAAGTGGTTTCCACATCTGCCAGCATGTGTTACCTCCCACCTTCTCATCGCACAGTGCTTCCACAGCACCAAGTTTGCTTCCAGGGCCCTCCTTCGCTTCACTGTGCTAACACTCATGATTCAAATTACACTGACGTTCCAGGTGAGAACTGTACCTAACATTCCTCCTTCTACAAGCAAACAGGCCCAACACATGGTAGTAGAAATGCTTGCATCAAAAAGAAACAGAGATGGCACGGCAGGACAGACGTACTCGGTGTGCACGTTTGAAGCCATTTGAGAACCAAGTCATTCTTCCTGCAAAACCCCTGACTTCTGATCAAAGCTGAACAGTCACAACAACACCTGTTTCCATCAGCTGCCACCATCCAGAACAGCCAGCCTTCTTGCGGTCACCTGACCCAAACATCCCTTTGGCTCTGTGCTTGATTCCTGCAAGAGAGATGGGAGCTCGGCACGCACACCATCCTTCCAACACCCCAGCCCAGCAGCAAGGGATCACAGCACTGGCACAGCTGAAACAAAAAGGGTGTGCGAGTTTCCTGGTAGCACTCAGTGTGAACAAATCTACCACTGAGCAACACCATGAGCCCCCACTCACCTCAGCACAGGTCAACCTGTAACCCCAGCCTTCCCCTATCCATGTGCACACGCCCACCTGTGCGCCACCCTGCCTGCTTTGCACACCCCCATGCACTGCATCTTGTGCCCTCCTTTGCATTCACAGACGTGTGCAAACCATCCCTGGGAACACGTACGTGCAGCACCTGCTCAGAAGTAACATTCAAACTCTATTCTTTCATACTTCTTGATAGAGGACGGGAAAAACTCACTTCTGCATGGCGGTAAGGACAGTCTGTCCCCATCACATCCCTCTGTCTGCTAAAGGTGCAACTGGATCTCTTGCAGCCTGCTGGCTGCTGCTCACAAACGCAGGGAACTGCACCACGCTGATTCTAAAGAGAGAGAGGAAGAAACGGTGGTGGGAATGGGTACCCATGGTTTGCAGAGATGCTCCAGATTGTGCCAGAGATGGAATATCAGAGTGCTGGGACATCATTTATCACTAAGGAAAACACTTGGAAGCATATTCAGTCTGCATAAGCAGTCATTCCTGGGCACAGTTAGCTTTCCTATGGCTCAGCTGGAGGAGGCGGGTGCTCTCAGACACCTGCTCAGGGGGTTCAGCTGAGACACTTGCACAATGCTGGGATCATTCTGATGGAAACTATGTCTTCAGACGCCGTGGTGCAATCCATCCAAAATTATCATGCAGAGCCTTAGCTCTTGAACAGCACTTCTTCCCCACCCTTCACTACTCCAAGCAGCTCCAACAAACTTCTCAGAAGAAACCCAGGGCAGCAGAGACCTGGCAGACCATAACCAAGTGCAGCCTGCGCTTGGGAGGGCAGTGCCCACTCCTTGCTTCCACCCTGCTCCAGCACGTTAAGTAGTCTGAGCCTCACTGTCCTTTTACAGCTGAAGACTTTCAGCACCTCATGCCAACATTTCTCACTAAGATACACCCAAGGCATTGAATGCTCTTCTCACTACCTCCTCCCAGTCCTCCCCTAGGAACACTAAGATTCTACAGCAAAAGCATCTATGCTGCAAGAGCACACTGAACCACCTGCAACAGTGAAACATGGTTTTGTAGAGTGGCTTTGAAAACACACCTTTAGACAGCTGTCTCCCTGTAGCCAAAAGGAAACCGAGCAGGAAAAGAAGAGTCCAGCCTGAAACACGCCCATGCTACTAGCCCAGGTTTTCCACGGTGAATGCAGAATCTGTCCTGTTCTTGAGGTAACAAATGACCAGTGGGTCTCCCCTTGCTCCACCCCTTCTCCTTAAAAGTGAGAAAAAGAGAAAACAAGCAGAAGAAACCCAGACGTACCTTTCCACACACAAAGCAGAAATTGGAACAGCAACAGCAACTGTCTCCCTCCTGAGACATGGTGGGGAGCATCCCAGAGGAAGCCCAGGTTCTTTGCTTCTCTCCACAGGGACTTCAAGCACTCCTGGCAAGAGCTGGTTTTGTTCCTTCTTCAACTGCTTCCATCACCAAAATCTCCTTTTGAAAAGGAACCCTAAAGAAAGAAGCAGCAAATGAAAAATAATGAGCAAGAACCACTTTCCCAGCTTTCTTCTGACACGCAATTTAGACCCTTGACTAGGGCAAGGACTTAAAATCAGCTGGTTCCAAGAATGATCAGAATTAGCACTGAAATCACTCACTGAACTGTAGCTGGTTACCTCCACATTCTTTTGCTTTTGGGAACAGATGGACACAGAGTTGAAGGACACAAGATAAATGACATCTACTTCACTGTAGGTGGTTAAGCTTGGAAGTAGGACTTGAGCAAGAAAAGCTTCTCAACTCCTTGTAAGACACAAAGCAGTGGGATGATTTCCCACACCTGCAGAAAGTCTGATCTCTGCCACAGGTGGGTGAGTGACACAAAAGCTGAGCTGCCCATCCAGAAGCACGTGGGGCAGGGCATGGAGTGGTTACATACCAACATGTGAACAGGCACTCTCCTATCAGAAGGGAAATGCCTTCTCTCTTCCATGCCATGCCCACACCACTCCTCAGGGCTGCGCTGACAGCACGGAAACAATGCAGACATGTTTTTGTCATCGTGGTGGTTTTTCACAGACCCAAAAAATGAGATATTGGGTTGCCGTGCGGGTTCCTGGGTGACATTGCCATTTCCAAGCCATTGCTTCCTAGGGGCAAAGAAGGTAAAATGCTTTAACAATTTTTCACCCAGAGATTGCTATTTTACCATTCTTTTATGCAAAAAAGGAGGACAACACAGCAGATTCTTGCAGCTGCATCAATGCCCTGGGTGCTAAAGGAATGCAAAGACAGAAATATCAAACATCCCTATGTTATTCCCATACAAGGAGGGAAGTTATGTTTAGTAATATCTTTTATTATTTAAAAGAGGTAGTTGGCACTCCTAAAGGAAAATCCCAGGCCTCAAGTTCTGACAGTGCGGCAATCTGGAATGGACTCAGATGTGGATGACCCAAATGATTAATTCTGGGTTCTAACATCCCTTCTATGCATTGACACGTTTTCTCTCTTAACTTTCCCAGCCATCACATGTCCGCAGAACATCCAACAAACTCTCCTTCACTGCGCACGTAGGCATTCATCCAACCACAGCCATCAGTCATTCCTAGCCATGCACTCTCCCTCCAGTCATGGTCAGTATCACGTGGCCATCACGCAGCTTACTTGACTCAATTTTTCTCTTTTTCTGGAGGTGTCCTTGGTTCCCAGCCTTACCTTCTCATGCCGTTCATCTCGCTGTGCAGCTCCTGCTCTGAATAGTCTTCTTATGTTCCCACGGGACAGGTGGAAAATGAAGACACGGCCCCTGCCACCAAGGTCAGCTCTGCAGCACACATGACCTGAGGAGCACTTGGCTACTCATGCAAACTGCGCAGTGCAAGGAAGATTGTTGCCTGTTGCACTTCTTCTTCTAATGGCTCAGAAAGTAGCTTTCCTACCTAGTAAATGGGAAAAGAATATTAATAATAATAATAAAATGAAAACAAAAGCCTGACACAAAGCAGACGTGATTGTTACTATGGAATTAAGGAGGGCGAGGGATTGGCCCTCTATATGAAGAAGCTGACTGCAAAGGACTAAGAACAGTCAGGATCACATGGAGAACTTGTGGGTCAAATTAGGGACTGAACCAATCATGGGCTTCTGCAGCTGAGGGTCTGTTGACGGGCCCTGCTTACTGCAGCTACCAGAAGCACCGCGCTCACTGACTCAACTTGATGGGGGATTCCAGACAGGCTGGGAAATCAGCATGGCTGGCTGCAAGCTGTCTGAGAGACTGCTGGAGTGCACTGAGAAGAACTGTGTGGCCCAAGCATTGAGCACACCAAGCAGAAGGGAAGCATTACTGGACACGGTGCACAGCAGGGCTTAAGACTGGAGGTGGTCAGGGCTGTAGTGACCATGCCCTCCTGGAGTTCCTCATCTCAAGGAATGCAGGCCTGGCAAAAAGCAAAGTCAGGACCCTGAGCTTCAGGAGAGTCAGCTGCAGGCTGTTCAAAGAATTACTGGACAAGAGCCACTGGAAAACTGTTCTGAGGGGCAAAGGAATGGAAAAGAGATGGGAACATGCACAGAAAAACTTTCTCAGAGCTGCCTACACCTACCACAAACATCCCTGTGTGTGCACCTCTGTGCAACCCAACTCCTCAGCACACCGGCACACAAAGCTGGTGAGGGCTCTGGAGCACAATGGGGCCATATGAGGAGAGGCTGCAGGAGCTGGGAATGCTCAGCCTGGAGAAGAGATGGCTCTGAGCAACACCGTGAGCCCCCACTCACCGCAGCAGAGGTCAACCTGCACCCCAGCCTTCCGCCCATCCACGTGCACACGCACACACCTGCGCCACTCTGCCTGCTTTGATCACCCACATTCACGCACCGCACCTTGTGCTCTCCATTGCATTCACAGACGTGTGCAAACCATCCCTGGGAACACGTATGTGCCTACACCTACCAGTAAACATCCCTGTGTGTGCACCTGTGTGCAACCCAACTCCTCAGCACACCCCTGTGCAAGCACACATTGGTGCCACCGCGTCCACGCACTATCCATGTGCTCACACACACTCACGTGTCCACATCCCCTAGTGCAGCCCTGTGCGCACACACACAGACACACGCGTAACCCCTTCCTTTCACTCCCAAAGTGCACGCACACACCGGTACCACAATGTCCTTGCAGAGCTCCAACACTCTGCACACCCCTGTGCACGCACATGTATGTGCATGCTCATCCTTGCACACATACCCACTGACCTACACACACCTGAGCAACCCCACTGCTTTGGACACTCATGAACACAAATGTGTGCAACACCATCTGTGCACAAATCCACACACACACACACACAAAACATGGAACCCCACTGCTTTGCACAATCCTGTGCACACTCACGTGTGTCATGCACTCATTTCCCAGCCAGTCCTCGTGGGGTCTCTTACTTAGGACGGGAGTGCAGGGGAGCAGCCAGAAGCTGTTTGCATTCCCTGCTGTCTGCTGGGCAGGTTTGTTGGCGATGCTTGGGTTGCTTTGCTTTCCCTTGGGAGGTGGGAAGGAGCTTTGTATGGAGGCACATCCCGTGCCAGAGCATCCCGATGGCACGCGTGGGATCAGCAGGTCTGTCAGAGAAGTGGGTGAGGTTGCACGCCAAGCTGCAGCAGAGGAAGGGGAGGAGGGCCCAGCACAGCTCTGCACCACGCTCTGCCACGCTGGGCAGCTTGTTCCTGGCTCAGCAGTGCCATCAGACAAGAAGCAGGGAAGGAAAGCAAGGATGGGGGTACCATCAAACAGAGTCCGTGCAAGCCTGTGCAAGACAAACAGACCCAGAGCTTGTGTTTTTTTTCTGCTTTTGTAGCATTTGTGTGCTGTAGCTGAGCAAAAGCTTCTGCTGCTTGATTCTTCTTCTGCAACAGCCACCTACTGGTAAATGGCTGCGGGGATGGAGGATGTGACAGAAAGCATTTGTCTGCACGACAGCGTAGTTACACTTGGTCTAGAGAGTGAGAGAGGGCAGGCAGCACTGCCTGATGTTGGTCAGGGTGAGCTCCTTCTTCCGCAGCGTGATGATGGCAGGGCCGGAGACGATCTGCAGGGACAGCTCAGAGGTGGGAGCTGGGAATGGACACGGCAGGAGGACAGAGGTGTGAGGGAGCAGCCAAGGCAGCGAAGAGCATCAAAAGGCCCTGAAAAGCATCACAAAGCCACAGCCAGGATGCTTGGGGTTTGCATGAGCAGCATCCAGGATGCCAGAGACTATGTGCTCCCCTAAAAAATGGTAACAGAGCTCTCGCTGCAGGCATCACAAAACCAGGCAAAATGGGAACACACCCAGAGCTCTGCTGCACGCACCCCACAGTCACAGCATTGCAAGCTGAGCTGCCTTGCTGTTTCTTGCATTCATCATGGTCCCTGTGAATGAAGACTTGGAACACAGTCAAGGCGTTGATTGAGCACCAGAGTGCCTTTATTCAATCGGAGAAAGGAGGACGGGAGAGGGACGGGGAAAGATGGGACTCATTCTCTGTTGTTGAGGAGAGAGTGGCTCAGAGCTCGTGTTGCTGCCTGGTGCCTGGGACTGCAGGCCTGACTCCAAGTCCCCCTCCAAGAGTCTCAGCTTCTCCTCAGTGACACTGCCTTGGTCCTGCTTGGAGGTGCCGCTGTCGGGGCACTCGGGCTGTCTTTGGGCTGGGCTGCACTGCAAAGGCACCGCACAGGTCGCCCATAGAGAATTTCATATGGGCTTCATCCTTCCTTGGTTGGGGTTTTCTTCGAATTCTCACAAGTGCCAGAGGCAGTGCTTGCAACCTTGGTATCCCAGCCTCTTGGACAACTTTTAGTATTTGCAGCTTAGATAAATGGTTCCTCTTTTCCACCTGGCCACTTGACTGTGGCATGTAAGGTGTATGCAACTGCCAATTGATTCCCAATAAAGTACTGACTTGTTGAACCACTTTAGCAATAAAAAGGGGGCCTCAATCTGAAGAGATTGTTCCTGGCACCCAGAACCTTGGAATTATTTCTTGTCACAAAACTTTTGTTACTTCCCTGGCCTGGTTAGTCCGGCACGGGTATGCCTCAGGCCATCCTGGAAAGGTATCTGCTCAAACTAACATGCATCTGTACCCCCCTTTTCTTGGCAGCTCTGAGAAATCTACCTGCCATTATTGTCCTGGCTAATTTCTCTCCCTGTTTGCCCTAACTGAACTTTGTGGCCTGTGTTAGGATTATCTGGTAAAGAAACTTCACCTTGCTGGGTCACTTGCCTAATGGCAGTATACCCATTTCGGGTGACCACTCGTTGAACAAGATATTTATATAATGCTTCTGCTCCCCAGGGAGTGTTCCTATCTTCAGTCACCACAGCCCATCATATGGCTGCTGGAATCATTCTTTTCCCTTGTGCTGGAAAGGTCCATCCTTCCTCTTTTACCTGCCCTTCCTGATAATTATTTATCGAGTTCCAATACTCTTTGAAGTGCTTTGGCTCACCATCCACCTGCATGTTACCATCTGGAATCAAGGAAGCCTCCACCACCTCACCCTCTGCCGCTCGCTTTGCTTTCTGTCAGCCAGCGCATTTCCCATTCCTTCAGCACTGTCTCCCCTTTGCTGGCATCAACAGTGCATTTTAGCAACCTTCTCCAGCTGTTGGACTGCCTCCAGGAGTCTGGCTATTTCTTCAGCGTGTTTAAGACCTTTCCCTTGGCTTGACAACAGTCCTCTTTCTTTCCATATTGCTGATATGGGTGCATGAACAGCACTAAGGCATATTTTGAATCAGTCCATATCTTTATCTTCCCATGTCGAACAAAGCTGCTCCCATCTGTGTACCAGGTGTCTTCCGCATCCTCCAGTGGTTCTTCTTTCAAGTCTCTGCAACTGGAATACACTGCTTCCATAGTCTCTAAACAGTCGTGAGACACAGGTTCTCCTGTAATTGCACTAAGAAAAGCAGCTGGATTTACAATATTTGTTACTGTTATTTCTCCATCATCTTGCTCCACTAGAATGGCCTGATACTTCAGAAATCTCTGAGGGGAAAGCCAATGTCCCCCTTTCACCTCCAGCACTGGAGAGACCGTGTGGGATACCAGTGCAGTTCTCTTCTGCCCCATTGTCCTAATGCTGGGGCCTTCATTAACTCCTCTTTCCACTGCTTTCAACTGGGCCACAGTCCAGGCTGGTGACTGTGCTTTCTGGCAGGCAGAATTGATCACCTGAGGAATTCAGCTTTATTTGCCTTCATCTGTGTTCCCTCTTGCTGGATCTCATGCACTCTGCTGGCTTCAGTCTGTGTTTCTACTCCAAGAAGAAAATGGGTCTTCACAAACCAGAACATTGGAAAAGCACCCTCAAGTCTGCTGTTTGAGCCTTCTTCATTTCAACAGCATATGCTTTTATCTCCTCAGCACTCAAACACTTATTGATTGGTTACATGGAACCTTCTCTCTCCGAGGCTGTAGCCACTGTCTCTTGTCCTGGCGCTGGCACCACTGACCAGATCACCTCCATTCTCTGCATCCTCCATTCAGCATATTTGCACATGGATAAGACCTCCCCTGAATCTTCTCCAGGATTAACAGTCCTAGCTCTCTCAGCCTTTCCTTATAGGAGAGATGTTGCAGTCCCTTTATCATCTTCTGAGCCCTCTGTTGGATTCCCTTAGGTATGATTCTTGTAACAGAGAACTCAGATCAGGACACGATGATCGATGTGTGGTCTCAACAATGCTAAACTGAGGGCAAGTATCGTCTCTCTCAATCTGCTGGCAGTACCTTGCTTATATGCAGCCCAAGGATATCATTAAGTTATTTTTGGTGTATTTTTTCTTTTTCTTTTTATTTTCTTTTTTCTTTTTTTCTGTTTTTCTTTTTTTCATCAAGTTCACATTTCTGTTTCACACTCACTCTGTATTACTCACTATGTTGCTCCGGGAAACGATGGGACTTATCCTCTGTTATTGAGGAGAGGGTGGGTCAGAGATTGTGTTGCTGCCTGGTGCCTGGGACTGCAGGCCTGACTCCAAGTCCCCCTCCACGAGGCTTGGCTTCTCGTCAGTGACACTGACTTGCTCCTGCTTGGAGGTGTCGCTGTCAGGGCGCTCAGGCTGTGTTTGGGCTGGGCTGCCCTGCAAATGCACTGGGCCACAGTCCAGGCTGGTGACTGTGGCTTCTGGCAGGCTCTGGTCAGCCCCTTCAGGAGAGCTGGGAGAAATGAGTTCCTGAGCAATGATGACCTCCTGCTCTCCGTCGCTGCTGTCAGAAGGAAGGCTGTCATTTGAATTGCAGCCTGACTCCAAGTCCCCCTCCAAGAGGCTCGGATTCTCCTCAGTGACGATGACCTGGTCCTGCTTGGAGGTTTCGCTGTTGGGGCACTCGGGCTCTGTTTGGGCTGGGATGCACTGGAAAGGCACTGGGCCATCGTCCATGCTGTTGACTGTGGTTTCTGGCAGGCTCAGGGCAGCCCCTTCTTCACAGCTGGGAGAAATGAGTGCCTGAACAACCATGACCTCCCGCTCTCCGTCGCTGCTGGCACTCAGAACGCTGTCATTTGAATTGCAGCGACTTGTGCTTCCTGTGAGCTTTCCATTGATGGAAGCACGCTCTGAGCCATCAGCTCTTGACTCGGCTCTTCTGGGTTCACAATGGGTCGATTCACCTAGGAAGGAGTGGACACACAGGGGTTAGAGTCCAACTTTCTCTGCCCATGGGGGCAAAGGCTTGGTGCTGCCTGTCAAGTAGGCTTCAAAAAGCTTGAGAGGCTCCTTTGGGAAAACAGGGGTCAGCTGAAGATGTCAGGCACGGGCTTGAATGCCAGAAGGAGGTACAAGCCCACTGAAAGCATGAATTCTACCTGTGTTGCTGACAAGCAGTGTTTTGAAAGCTGGATTTGCACCCTTACCTGCCATGACCACGAGATCTGCTTCTGTGGGCTCCCTGGCACTGCACTGCTGTTGGCGTTTGGCCACAGGGGATGGTCTGCGCAGGCAGAAGCAGGACCACCAGCTGCCAGCTGGTGATTCCTTGCTCTTTCTGGGAGAACGTGGTCTGGAGAGAAAACAGAGCATGCTGTCAGTCGTGGTGCAGGGTGAGGGAAGAGTCACACCGAGCCCTTGCCAATAGTTGCCTGTTCCTGGCACTGCCTGCTTTCTGCTGAAACACAGCTTCGAAACGCGCTCTGTTGCAAACAGCAGAGGACGCTTCCATTCCTACAGCTCAGCCCTCAAGTCCTGCTGGCTACACTCCTCTCAGCAATGTCAAGAAGAGAGGCAGAGCATGTGAGCAAAGGCTCCACAGCTGGACAGGACAGGAGCTGGCAGGCGTAACTGCTTTCTGAGGAACTGTGCAGCCATAAGGGAGGCTCGAAAGCACCTCTGACTCTTACACTAACACCTCCTCGGCCTCAGCTCACTGCCATCTTTAATTTCTAGTGCCAACAAGTCTGACCAACAGCTCTGCTTAGAGGAGAACTGGAACTGGTTTCAGGCATGTGGCCCTGAAATCTGGAAAACCCCAACGTTTCCAGGTACAGCCAGCATAGTCCAGGATAGACGTCAGCGTGGCTTTCTGCATCTCGTGACTGCCTGCCCAACCAGGAAGTAAAGGCACCCTTGTGTGGCTCCACTGAGCCCATCGGGCAACTGTGTGTTAGTTGAATCCTCGGAGATATAGTGGACAAAAAGTAAACCAATAAAGACCACCTGACCAATGCTGATAGGGGCTGGAAAGGGAAGTCCTCTTTACCTTTCAGATGGAAAATCAAGGATTGTGTGGAATCTCCCAGGTCCGGCTGTGGGGCCTTCCTCCACTTCAATCTCACTGCCTGGTGTCACTGCAGGAGAGCTGCTCTGGCCTCTTCTCAGAGCCTGTGCCTCCTGCAGCGTGAGCAGCTTTGTGGCACACACAGACTTGGGCACAGGTGGAGAATTGTGCCCTGCAAGGGAAAACCACAGGTAAGAGGGAGGATCAGAAAGCAGCAGCACAGCCATCCCAGTTCTGCATTTCTCTCAGACTTGCTTATCCGAGCCACTGGAAGAAGAGGAGCTCAAAGTAACCGGCTGCTCAGAGGTATGCTCGTGGCAAAGGACACAGTCATAATTAAGAGCTGCTCACTGTATCAAAACAGGCATAAAAAAACAAAAACAAAAACAAAAAAAACCCTAGAAAATGGATCTGGGAACTCAGAAAGCTTTGCTGCCACATTTCAATCATGCTTCACCCCCATTCAAAACATCCTGGTTTTCTCCATGTAAAGTCTGTCCTCGGACATTCTCAGGATCCAGAAAGAGGGTGCCATATTCTCATCTAAGCCCGGAAGCCTCCTGTCCCGTTGAGAGTCAAAGCGTATTTGAAAGATCTTGGAGAAGGCCTGGATTGGATCAAGATCAAGCTAATGGAGGAAGACGCTCACCTGCTCCCTCTCCCATGGCTGACGTGGCGTTGGAGCAGAAGAGGACTTCTGTGTGGCCAATCAGGAATTCCACCACAGCCGTCTGCCTCTGCACTTCCAAGCAGGCAGCTCCTCCACTGGCGCAGGGAGACTGGCTCTGCTGGGATCTGAAGAAAAGGCAGATTTTACAAGTCGTTCCTGCAAGACTGTTTCCCCAGGTCTGAAGTTTTGCAGCCCAAAGCAGTCAGACTGGGCTCTGGAGACTTCCGCAGTGGGCAATCAGCGATGCCACTGACAAAATTCTCCTGGATGATCAAGGACACAGCAGTCCCAGCTCAACAAGGGAGCAGAAACTGTCGTCTAGAAATTGTGCCCCTGGGGTTGGGGGAGAGCAGTCCAGGCTCCTCCTCTGCTGCCAGCCACTTCTGACAGCTTTTACAGGAGAAGAGCACACTAGAGGAAGAAGAAGGGAGGATTGCTTTCTTTCTGGAGAGCAGAACTAAGCATTGTGCTTCAACAGAAAAAGAGGTTTACCTTAAGAGGTTTGGAGCCCACACAATCGCCAAGTTCTGAGCGTCCATGTTGGTGACCGAGCAGCTGCCAGCGAGAGACGCCAAGTGCCTCATCAGGTACTCGAGTGTCCTGGAAAACAAGAGGGGCAGATGTTCAGCACCAAAAAGCAAGCCGTGCTGCAGTGCCCTAAACAAACCTCACTTCATACTAGTTGATGTCATTGCTACCGTCCCTGAATAGGAAGTAGATAAAACGTTCCCAGTGTCACAATGCTGCAGCACCAAGCCCCAGCACAGCACAGCCGCAGCCATCGGCTGCACCAACCGTGCTCCCGTGCCAAGGAACTGACCCAATGAATTGACCCAGTGCAGCCTTCAGCCGCTTCAGCGTGCAGACGCATGATGCTGCTGGTGTGAGGCAACACCTGGAATCGCATCGTGGCCCTCTGAAAGGCAGCAGGGCTGAGCTCAGCAGACCGAGCGCAGCACTGACCTGTAGTGAGGAGCGGGCAGCTGCTGGATGGCGTCCTTCATCCTGACCAACCGCTCCTCCTCTGTACCAGCACAGGCAGCGTCCTGGAAAAAGGCAGGAAGGGATTCAGACACCAGTCAGCCAAGAGAGCTGCCACAGGTTTGGGAACCGTGGGGATAGCGTGCTGGTGGTCAGCACCAAGGCAGACTTGATGCCTTCCAAGAGGCATCAGGGGAACACTGCAGCACACAGCCTGTGTCATCAAGGCCAAGCAGTGCAAGGCATTGCCCTGTGCTTACCGTGAACTTGTCATACAGCTGGTTTGGCAAAAGAGGGTTTGGGAGCTCCCTGAAGTACATCTTGCACAGGGAGCTCACACTGTGAATGTCACGGACGCTGAGCTCGGGCACCTGCTCTGAATCAAATTCATGGCTGCAGAGAAGGACACAGGATTCGGCAGAGGGCTTTGAGAAAGAGGAAAGCAAGTCCAAAGCCACACCAAATACAGTCAAGACGAGGAAGGGCTTCCTCTGAACAACCGCAGCATGGCACGTGCCCCTGCTGACAGCTGTGTCAGTCGCAGCACTCTTACCGTAGTTGCTGGATCCTGGACGCCACGCCGGACAGGCGGTAGATCCCCTGCACCACGCCATGCTGCTCGACGAACTCGGCGCAGCTCTGCAGGACCTGGGGGACTACAGAACAAGAGCCAGCGGTTAGCTCAGCTTCTGACTCAAGTCCTGCTTCAGGCCGTGCTCTTCTCCCATCCCATTCAACTAAGCCCAGACGGGCCACTGCTTGCTTCCTCCTTAGAGGAGAAAGCTGGCAGAGACAGCTTTGAGGAAACTGCACAGAGATGTCTTCCTGGCTTTCCAGAAATGCCACGACCTATCATCTTCAGATGCCCAACCGAGGAAGATCTCAGCAATGGGCTGTTCCTTACCATCACGGCCAGAGCGGAGAAGGTGCTCCCCCAGGTCACACCCAAACACCCCTTCCTTCTCCGGCTCCGGCTGCTCCGATCTCCTGGGGCGGGCCTTCACCACCGAACGAAGGAAGGGTGGGAGCTTGCCCCGTTTCTTCGGCACTGCGCAACAAAACAGAGAAACCAGTTCGTTTCAGGCTTGGATCGGTTGCACGAGGCCGAGCGTAACACATTCGACCGAGCACGTAACAATGGGAAGAACATTCCCAACAAGGACACGCAGGAACGGTATTTCCCCATCCCTGCAAGTCCCCAAGGTCAGGTCGGAAGGGGCCCTGGACAGCCTGCTCTCGTCTCCTACAAAATGCAGAGGCTGGCGACCCAGACTGAGGCAGGGGCCTTGGAGCCTGATGATCCTTTAGGCCTATTCCAACCCCAAGCCATTCCAGGAGAATTCTGTGACTTCCCCAAGCCCAGGAATAAACACAGTGGGATTGGGCCAGATCTCTCCATGTTCCCGTGGACCTTAATGCAGTCATCCTTGCTAATCTTGCTCAACTCGGGCATTAACGAAACCCCTGAAAGCCACGCTCTGACCCCAGCTTACTAACCCGCAGTATCAAATGTAACATGTGTACCTGGCTTTCGCAATGAATTGACCAGGGACTCAGGAACTTCTCCGCTAATGAGTTCCACGCACTCACTAGGGAAAGATCCCACCTGTAACAAGAACAAAAAGACAGCTGGGCATTAGCCCCAGCCCAGAGCCAAAGGGAAGGTCCTCTGACACCGACACAGGGCAACCGTTTGCATCCGGAAGCCATCCTGTGCAGGCAGAGCAGCTCCAAGCTGAGATTCCTGACTCTACTGAAGTTGTGCTCTCCTGTTGGAAGCATGTGCCTACCTGAAAGCCACGCTTGCCTCTCCACCAGGGGCTCAGCTCCTTTGGTGGCATAGCAATAATGCACACCACGTCTCCCACCTGCAAGAGATCAAAACGGCAACCCTAGCTTCAGCACAGCTGGCAGGAAAACACAGCTCAAATAACTGCCTTCTTCTGCGATGCAGAATATCCTAAAGCTTGACAGCAATTGCACCAATGCAGCCCCCAAGGCATTTTCCCTTCTAAAACTGAACTTGGAGGTACAGGAGTTACACAACATACACAATACAGCCGTGCAGTAGGAAACGGGTCTCAAAACCAGCAGGCTCTCTGCCAAAGGCTACGCAAGAGCTCCAGTTGAACCACGGGCATCAGTTAGCAGGGCTTTCTGAACACATCTGCACACTTCACACCCAGTCTGCTGCTGCTCAGAGACCAGGCTCCCATACTGGGCAGGATCTGCTTGATCAGGAGGTTCAAATGCCCAGTCAAACCATACTGGAGAGATGGCTGAACTGCTCCCAACCCAGCACAAGTCTAAGCTGGAACCAAACCTTTGAAGCTTCACCTCACGAGACATTCTGAAGGTGTCTGAGAATATTCCTGAGGCATTCACACCCTAGACTCTCCCATGCATGACAACAAGGATTGCCTGGAACTGCTTACCTCCAGGGAGAGCTCATCCGGCCCCTGGGCGACGTAACGCTTAATAACATGGGCTGCCGCAATCGCTGGCACGTTGAAAGATGACTCCGCACGCACCAGCTGCGGCTTCCACATGTTATCAGCCTGCAAAACAGAGCACAGGCCGTGGTCAGGAGCTGAGGACAAACCAGGAGGATTTCAAGGTGAGGAGCACATCTGCAGAGAAAGCTGCAGGAAATGCGCTCCCTCCTGCTCAGGAGCACTTCAGAAGGAGCTGCACGTCTCATGACAGTCCTTTCTCTTCCTGGCATGCAGCAGGATCGCCAGGCCATGCAAAGATGCATCTCTCTCTACACAGACTCATCAGCAATGGCACTGGCGTGGACAGGTGGCCTGGCCCCCTTTGGCCCACTCTTTCCTGTAGGAGAGTACATCTGCAGCTCCCTCTGCTAGCTCAACACAGGGAACAAAGACAAGTCAGAGCTTCATACTGTACCTCCGTGCCCGCCACCTCGGGCTCACATCTGATCTCGCTGCATGCGTTGCCCATCCCAGCAGGTGTGACAAGCTGGAACAGAGCAGAAACACACTTCTGTTTTCTCTATTCACCCAGCACAGTATGGAGAGACTTCTTCAGAACTACCCTTGCATACCCTGCGGCATAGGCAAGTGTTCGAGAAACTACCCCTTGCTTCAGTAAATTCAAACGTGACAGCCTCTGAGGCAGCGCTGTACCAAGTTGCTATCCCTCTGCCAGCAGATGGGGACTCTGGCACAGAGCAGCAGATGCATTCGCCCAGAGCGCTCTGACAGTGCGACAGCAGGGCATTAGACAGCACTCTTCTGAGGGCTGAGCTGGAGGGCAGTGAAGAAACCCACGGCATGCAAAACGACGTGGTGGGACAAAACATGGCACGTACCTGGCAACGAGATCACCTCAGGCTATCTGCAGCAGTTCCTGGTCACTCTGCTCAGATCTTATGAGAGCAAAAGCTGCACCAAGGCAGTGGGCAGAGGGTGGGCAGAGGAGAGAGAAAGAGCAGGTCAGTGAGCAGGAATAAGACAGCCATGGAATAAAGCACACAGCACAACTGTCCCATCCACTTGCTGCAAGACATGCTGAGTCTCAGGCTATGTGATGCCTGTCCGCCCAGCAGCTTTACTCTGCTTCCACAATTGAGCAAAGAAGACGGCTGAAGAAGCATGGGACGGGTGCTACTTTTATGAATACCCCCTTTGGGATGTGTCTACCGGGGGAAAATGACGTCTGATGCTCAAGAGTAAGAAATACGGTGCTGGGAGCTCCGACAGCCAGCACTTCTCAACACCTCACTGCCCACCCGTCCATCCCACGCCGGCTCAGCTTACCTACAGGATGCTGCGCACGATGGTACTCAAACAAAGGCACTAAAGGCACAAGAACAACAAGCCAACCAACCACTCCGAACTCCTACACGCCCACAAAGGAACATAGAACACACCACTCCTCTCCACATGCCAGCCGCTTATGACATCACCAACAGCCACCAGCCTGGTCCACCATGACCCACCACAAGGGGGGGAGGCAAGACCCCCTGGTCACATCTGATTCCAACACGGCACCACAACATTCCAGAACTCAGGGTGGGGTTGGAATTACGTCCTGGTGTGGCAGCGCAATGGGAGATGTTTGGGCACAGCTGAAGAGCTGACAGACACCGGAGGTTTCCAAAGGAGGGTGCCAGGTTATCTCTCAGCATTCTTTTGCAGGGCTCTTTGGGATGCTTCAAACCCATTTCACTGCCTAGGTCATTTCTAGCAAGTCCAGCTGACAAATGCTCACTTTGTCTGGGTAACGCCTCTATGCATCATGAATGAAAAAGAAAATAAAATGGGCACGCGACCCTATGAAACTTACCTCTCTGCTCTTGTTGTCAGCCAGACACCCAAGATGAGCATTGCGTGTCCCTGCTCCTGAATGAGATGCACCCAAGTCTGTGCTCCACTCTGACCCACCTCATGGTTTACATTATAGCACACATTGTGGCACATGCATTTTTTTCCCACAGGCCCCTCGCCTCTCTTGTTAGTGTCTGATCCACTCAGGTTAAAATACATGGATCAGAACAGCCATTCAGTTCTGCTGAGGCAGGATCCCACCGCTGGGATGTCCCCCAGTCCCATTCCCTGCTTCTCCTGGCACGGGTGGGGAAAGGAACAGCAAGTGATATCACCTACCCAGACTTCTGCTGGGCCTTCCATTTGGTCGCCCATCCCTGGGAGAAGCAGGGGAGCTCCCGTGGCACAAAGCTCGGGGCTGGAGAAATTAAGGCAGCCTCTAAGATGGTGCTTTCAAACAGCACGAGTAACTGGATGTAGGACTTGAAACACAAGGGTAACATGAAAAAGCCACCAGTCCCCACGGATGGGGCTGTTCGCAGAGACAACAGCTGCGTGCTTTCCAGCAGTGTGATGCTCACCCAACAAAGCACTCAGCCAGCAGATGCCTCCAGCGTCTGAGCACCCATTTGGAGATGGTTTTCTTAACATCCAAGCTGAATCTCCCCTCATACAACCTGAGGTTGTTCCTTCCACTCCTGTCACTACTTACATGGGAGAAGAGCAGGACAACCCTCACCTCCACATAACCTCTCTTCAGGTAATCGTAGAGAATGATAAGGTCCTCCCTGAGCCTCCTCTCTTCCAGACTAAATCATCCCAGTTCCATAAGAAGCTCCCCATAAGACTTGTGCTCTAGACACCTCACAGCTTCACCGGTCTCTTCTTTGCATGAAAAAAAAAACCAACAAAAATACATACATAGATTCCTGACCAAAAAAGGTGGGAGTTAATAACCACCAAAGAGGTTCCTGTTCCCTGGCCTAATCCTGGCACTCCAACTCCTGGGTGATGCCCACAGGCTTCAAGTCAGGTCTCAAATCCATAGGACTCTCGTCAGAGAACTCCATCAAAAAGGACGTTACACATGTGACACTTACATTCATTTTGCGCCAGAAAAAGCACTGCCAGCAGGAGCGGAGAGGTGACTGTCCCCCTGTACTCGGCACTGGTGATGCTGCAACTCAAGTTCTGTTTCCAGTTTTGGACCCCTCACTGCAAGAAAGACACTGAGGCTTTGGAACGTGTTCAAAGAAGGGCAACAAAGTTGGTGAGGGCTCTGGAGCACAATGGGGCCATATGAGGAGAGGCTGCAGGAGCTGGGAATGCTCAGCCTGGAGAAGAGATGGCTCAGGGGAGACCTTCTTGCTCAATATAACTTCCTGAAGGGAGGTTGTATTGAGCTGGGGGACGGCCTGTCCTCTTGTGTCATTATTGACAGAACTAGAGGGAATGGTTTCAAGCTGCAGCAGAGGAGATTCAGGCTGGACATTAGGAAATATTACTTCTCAGAAAGGGTGGCCAAGCACTGGAATGGACTGCCCAGGGAGCTGGTGGAGTCACCGACCCTGGGGGTGTTCAAAGAACGACTGAATGTTGTGTTGAGGGACGTGGTTTAGTGAAAGCCATTAGTAGTAGGAGAACTGTGCTAACACTCATGATTCAAATTACACAGAAATCCTAGCAGAAGTTCTCGGTTAGAACTGTACCTAACATTTCTCCTTCTTCAAGCAAACAGGCCCAACACGTGGTCGTAAAAATGCTTTCATCAGAAAGAAGCAGAGATGGCATGGCAGGACAGATGTACTCAGTGTGCATGTTTGAAGCCATTCGAGATCCTAGTCATTCTTGCTGTAGGACCCCTGACTTCTGTTAAAAGCTGAACGGAATACCCATTTTCCATCAGCTACCACCATCCCAAACAGCCAGCCTTCTTGCAGCCACCTGGCCCAAACATCCCTTTGGCTCTACACTTGATTCCTGCAAGAGAGATGGGAGCTCGGCACGCACACCATCCTTCCAACACCCCAGCCCAGCAGCAAGGGATCACAGCACTGGCACAGCCAAAACAAAAAGGGTGTGTGAGTTTCCTGTTAGCACTCAGTGAGAACAAATCTACCACTGAGCAACACCATGAGCCCCCACTCACCTCAGCAGAGGTCAACCTGTAACCCCAGCCTTCCCCTATCCATGTGCACACGCCCACCCGTGTGCCACCCTGCCTGCTTTGCACACCCCCATGCACGCACTGCATCTTGTGCCCTCCTTTGCATTCACAGACGTGTGCAAACCATCCCTGGGAACACGTACGTGCCTACACCTACCACAAACATCCCTTTGTCTGCACCTGTGTGCAACCCAACTCCTCAGCACACGCACGCGTTTGTGCCACCCTGTCCACGCACTCACCACGTGCCCTCCAGCATCACTGCTGCCTCCTCCGGTACCGTACCCGCAGATGCTTCGCAGCTCATTAGCATGGACTTCCTTCCTCGCCTCAGCAGCTGCTCCTGCGCTCACCTTCATTCCTACTGAGATACCGTCCGCTTCCAGCACCAGCTGACCTGCAAGACACAGAGAAAGGAAAGGTGGGATTCATGCAAACTCAGAAGCCCAAGGCTGCATCACCACCACGTATGGCAGCCTTGGGAAATCAGCTGCAACAACAGCCTTTGTCAGAATGGAAACAGCCACCGTCAATTAAGTGTGACCTCCGAAGTCATTGCCACCATCAGAAATAGGCACAGAAATCGCTCACTTCACTGCAGGTGGTTACCTCCAAATTCTTTTGCTTTTGGGAAAATGTGGACACGGAATTGAAGGACACCGGAAAAGTGACATCTACTTTCCCGGAGGTGGTTAAGCTTGGAAGCAGGACTTGAGCAAGAAAAGCTTCTCAGCTCCTTGTAAGGCAGTAAGTGATGGGATGATTTCCCATCCCTGCAGAAATCCTGACCTCTGCCACAGGTGGGTGAGTGACACAAAAGCTGCGTCCTTGGTTCCCAGCCTTACCTTTTCATGCTGTTCATCTCGCTCTGCAGCTCCTGCTCTGAATAGTCTTCTTCTGTTCCCACGGGACAGGTAGAAAATGAAGACGCGGCCCCTGCCACCAAGGTCAGCTCGGCAGCACACGTGACCTGAGGAGCACTTGGCTACTCATGCAAACTGTGCAGTGTAAGGAAGATTGTTGCATGTTGCGCTTCTCCTTCTAATGGCTCAGAAATTAATTTTCCTACGTAGAAAATGGGAAAGGAAAATAAATAAATATATAAATAAACAAATAAAGCAAAAGCCTGACACAAAGCAGACGTGATTGTAACTATGGAATTCAGGAGGGCAAGGGATTTGCCCTCTATACGAAGAAGCTGACTGCAAAGGACTAAGAACAGTCAGGATCACATGGAGAACTTGTGGGTCAAATTAGGGACTGAACCAATCATGGGCTTCTGCAGCTGAGGGTCTGTTGACGGGCCCTGCTTACTGCAGCTACCAGAAGCACCGCGCTCACTGACTCAACTTGATGGGGGATTCCAGACAGGCTGGGAAATCAGCATGGCTGACTGCAAGCTGTCTGAGAGACTGCTGGAGTGCACTGAGAAGAACTGTGTGGCCCAAGCATTGAGCACACCAAGCAGAAGGGAAGCATTACTGGACACGGTGCACAGCAGGGCTTAAGACTGGAGGTGGTCAGGGCTGTAGTGACCATGCCCTCCTGGAGTTCCTCATCTCAAGGAATGCAGGCCTGGCAAAAAGCAAAGTCAGGACCCTGAGCTTCAGGAGAGTCAGCCGCAGGCTGTTCAAAGAATTACTGGACAAGAGCCACTGGAAAACTGTTCTGAGGGGCAAAGGAATGGAAAAGAGATGGGAACATGCACAGAAAAACTTTCTCAGAGCTGCCTACACCTACCACAAACATCCCTGTGTGTGCACCTCTGTGCAACCCAACTCCTCAGCACACCGGCACACAAAGCTGGTGAGGGCTCTGGAGCACAATGGGGCCATATGAGGAGAGGCTGCAGGAGCTGGGAATGCTCAGCCTGGAGAAGAGATGGCTCTGAGCAACACCATGAGCCCCCACTCACCTCAGCAGAGGTCAACCTGCACCCCAGCCATCCGCCCATCCACGTGCACACGCACACACCTGCGCCACTCTGCCTGCTTTGCACACCCACATTCACGCACCGCATCTTGTGTCCTCCTTTGCATTCACAGACGTGTGCAAACCATCCCTGGGAACACGTATGTGCCTACACCTACCAGTAAACATCCCTGTGTGTGCACCTGTGTGCAACCCAACTCCTCAGCACACCCCTGTGCAAGCACACATTGGTGCCACCGCGTCCACGCACTATCCATGTGCTCACACACACTCACACAACCACATCCCCTAGAGCAGCCCTGTGCGCACACACAGACACACGAGTAACCCCTTCCTTTCACTCCCAAAGTGCACGCACACACCGGTACCACAATGTCCTTGCGCAGCTCCAACCCTTTGCACACCCCTGTGCACGCACATATATGTGCATGTTCATCTTTGCACACATACCTGTTGACCTGCACAGACCTGAGCAACCCCACTGCTTTGGACACTCATGAACACAAATGTGTGCAACACCATCGGTGCACAAATACACAACTCGTGGAACCCCACTGCTTTGCACAATCCTGTGCACACTCACGTGTGTCATGCACTGATTTCCCAGCCAGTCCTCGTGGGGTCTCTTACTTAGGACGGGAGTGCAGGGGAGCAGCCAGAAGCTGTTTGCATTCCCTGCTGTCTGCCGGGCAAGTTTGTTGGCGATGCTTGGGTTGCTTTGCTTTCCCTTGGGAGGTGGGAAGGAGCTTTGGGTTGGAGGCACATCCCGTGCCAGAGCATCCCGATGGCACGCGTGGGATCAGCAGGTCTGTCAGAGAAGTGGGTGAGGTTGCACGCCAAGCTGCAGCAGAGGAAGGGGAAGAGGTCCCAGCACAGCTCTGCACCACGCTCTGCCACGCTGGGCAGCTTGTTCCTGGCTCAGCAGTGCCATCAGACTGTTTCTTGCATTCCTCCCGGTCCCTGTGAATGAAGACTCGGAACACAGTCAAGGCGTTGATTGAGCACCAGAGTGCCTTTATTCAATTGGAGAAAGGAGGACGGGAGAGGTACGGGGAAAGATGGGACTCATTCTCTGTTGTTGAGGAGAGAGCGGCTCAGAGCTCGTGTTGCTGCCTGGTGCCTGGGACTGCAGGCCTGACTCCAAGTCCCCCTCCAAGACGCTCGGCTTCTCCTCAGTGACACTGACTTGGTCCTGCTTGGAGGTGCTGCTGTCGGGGCACTCGGGCTGTGTTTGGGCTGGGCTGCACTGCAAAGGCACCGGGCCACAGTCCAGGCTGGTGACTGTGGTTTCTGGCAGGCAGAATTGATCACCTGAGGAATTCAGCTTTATTTGCCTTCATCTGTGTTTCCTCTTGCTGGATCTCATGCACTCTGCTGGCTTCAGTCTGTGTTTCTACTCCAAGAAGAAAATAAATGGGTCTTCACAAACCAGAAAACTGGAAAAGCACCCTCAAGTCTGCTGTTTGAGCCTTCTTCATTTCAAGAGCACATGCTTTTATCTCCTCAGCACTCAAACACTTATTGTTTACATGGAACCTTCTCTCTCCGAGGCTGTAGCCACTGTCTCTTGTCCTGGCAATGGCACCACTGAGCAGATCACCTCCATTCTCTGCATCCTCCATTCAGTATATTTGCACATGGATAAGATCTCCCCGGAATCTTCTCCAGGATTAACAGTCCTAGCTCTCTCAGCCTGGAATACCTGTTTCCATCAGCTGCCACCATCCCAAACAGCCAGTCTTCTTGCGGTCACCTGGCCCAAACATCCCTTTGTCTCTACCCTTGATTCCTGCAAGAGAGATGGGAGCTCGGCACGCACACCATCCTTCCAACACCCCATCCCAGCAGCAAGGGATCACAGCCCTAACACAGCCAAAACAAAAAGGGTGTGCGAGTTTCCTGTTAGCACTCAGTGTGAACAAATCTACCACTGAGCAACACCATGAGCCCCCACTCACCTCAGCACAGGTCAACCTGTAACCCCAGCCTTCCCCTATCCATGTGCACACGTCCACCCGTGCGCCACCCTGCCTGCTTTGCACACCCCCATGCACGCACTGCATCTTGTGCCCTCCTTTGCATTCACAGACGTGTGTAAACCATCCCTGGGAACACGTACGGGCCTACACCTACCACAAACATCCCTTTGTCTGCACCTGTGTGCAACCCAACTCCTCAGCACACGCACGCGTTTGTGCCACCCTGTCCACGCACTCACCACGTGCCCTCCAGCATCACTGCTGCCTCCTCCGGTACCGTACCTGCAGATGCTTCAGAGCTCATTAGCATGGACTTCCTTCCTCGCCTCAGCATCTGCTCCTGCGCTCACCTTCATTCCTACTGAGATACCGTCCGCTTCCAGCACCAGCTGACCTGCAAGACAGAGAAAGGAAAGGTGGGATTCATGCAAACTCAGAAGCCCAAGGCTGCATCATCACCACGTATGGCAGCCTTGGGAAGTCAGCTGCAACAACAGCCTTTGTCAGAATGGAAACAGGCACCGTCAATTAAGTGTGACCTCCGAAGTCATTGCCACCATCAGAAATAGGCACAGAAATCACTCACTTCACTGCAGGTGGTTACCTCCAAATTCTTTTGCTTTGGGGAAAATGTGGGCACGGAATTGAAGGACACCAGAAAAGTGGCATCTACTTCCCTGGAGGTGGTTAAGCTGGGAAGCAGGACTTGAGCAAGAAAAGCTTCTCAGCTCCTTGTAAGGCAGTAAGTGATGGGATGATTTCCCATCCCTGCAGAAATCCTGACCTCTGCCACAGGTGGGTGAGTGACACAAAAGCTGCGTCCTTGGTTCTCAGCCTTACCTTCTCATGCTGTTCATCCTGCTCTGCAGCTCCTGCTCTGAATAGTCTTCTTATGTTCCCATGGGGCAGGTAGAAAATGAAGACACGGCCCCTGCCACCAAGGTCAGCTCTGCAGCACACGTGACCTGAGGAGCACTTGGCTACTCATGCAAACTGTGCAGTGTAAGGAAGATTGTTGCCTGTTGCGCTTCTCCTTCTAATGGCTCAGAAATTAATTTTCCTACGTAGAAAATGGGAAAGGAAAATAAATAAATATATAAATAAACAAATAAAGCAAAAGCCTGACACAAAGCAGACGTGATTGTAACTATGGAATTCAGGAGGGCAAGGGATTTGCCCTCTATACGAAGAAGCTGACTGCAAAGGACCAAGAACAGCCATGATCAACGTTGAGAACTTGCGGGTAAAATTAGAGACTGAACCAATCATGGGCTTCTGGAGGTGAGGGTCTGCTCCAGGCCGCACCTGTGCACCTGTGTGCAACCCATCTCCTCAGCACACCCCTGTGCAAGCACACATTTTTGCCACTGCGTGTACACACTATCTGTGTGCTCACACACACTCACGCGTCCACATCCTGTAGTGCAGCCCTGTGCGCATACACACAGACACATGTGTAACCCTTTCTTTTCACTCCCAAAGTGCACGCACACAGCAGTACCACAATGGCCTTGTTCAGCTTCAACACTCTGCACACCCCTGTGCACACACATGTATGTGCATGCTCGTCCTTGCACACATACCCACTGACCTGCACACACCTGAGCAACCCCACTGCTTTGGACACTCATGAACACAAACGTGTGCAACACCATCCGTGCACAAATCCACACACACACAAATGGAAGAGTCTGAATTCCTAATTGAATGGGAATCCAAGTGCAAAACTCCAATTTTGCAAATTCGCTAAATTTTTGGATACCAAGTGCTTTAGTTTGGTAGAAGACGTGAGGGCAAGTAATGGACTCATTGAATGGATACACTCAGTAATGGAAAATCCATGCACTTTATCAACCAAATTAAGGAATGAATTTTTACCTTAAAAAAAAACTAAGGAATGAATGTTTACCTTCTGGATTTGAGGGATGTCTCTTCTGCCTGGTTTGGCCAAAGGAAGCCTAAGGTTATTTGCCTTTGAATAGCAAAGCCCTAAGAGAGCGAGAAGAGTTAACCTGGACAGCGTTACCCAGGGTTGTGGGAACAGCTGAATGATTTTTGAGAACTGGTCAACTCGTGAACCTGAGACCTGGGATCCTCCATCCTAGGGTGGAACTTTACTGGAGCACGTGGATGCCACAGCAACAAAAGAACTGTGTACAACAGACTGAGAGTTTGCCGAGTGTCTTGGTTTACAGAAAGCACAACTAACTCAGCAGCAAGTGACATACTTGGAATAGGAGATTACAGCTGGACTTTGAACCTTAAGGACTGCCAGGAAAGAAGCCATCTACTAAACCCCTGAGCTGCAAACTGCCAAGGAAGTCCATACTTTCCCAGTAATGACAGGAGGGTGCCAACCACGGATACACAGCTACGGACTGATGGTAAACTTCAAACAGCATCGAGTGAGTAAGGGATAGCCAGGGTGCACTGGTGCTCAATGTTCAGGAAGCCCATAGATCTACACTGGGCCAAAGGACACTCATTTTATTACCTCATACAGTGTTTACTGTATTGGAGGCAAAAGCGGGACATTCGTTCTTACCAAAAAAGATTATCGAAACACCAAGCCATCCTGGTAGAGCAGGGCGATGTAGAAATAATTGTAACTAATACTGTCAACCCAGTATCTTTCCTTAGCGGAACTCCCGGATTGCACGACTGCTTGGAAACAACTGAAGCTGCACATTCCAGCTGCTCGGTCGGACCTGAAGGATGAACCCTCCGAGGATGCAGAATACACCTGGTTAACCAACAGCTGCAGTTTGATGAGACAAGGAGACTGTAAGGCAGGACATGCAGTAACTGCTACTGACCAGGTCATAGAAGCACAACCACCAGCTGTGGGGACTTCCCCTCGGAAGGCTGAAATAACTGCCTTGACCAGAGCCTTAATTCTATGGACAGATGCTAAATATGTGTTTGGGGTGCCACACGCTCATAGTACCATCTGAAAGGAGCAAGGATTGCTCACACACAAGGAAAACAGCGCGATGTAAATCTACCAATGGCTACTAGAGGTGGTAAAGGACATCAGAAATGTAACACTGCACAGGAGACAGAAAATAAGGTGATAGATCAGATGGCAGAACAGGCAGTTGAAGAAGGCTTCAATTCCAGACGGTACACTTAAAACCTCTGAACCCAAGTCAAAACCTGTAAAATATTCTAAGGAGAACAGGAGTCTAATTAACGATTTAGAAGGGAAGAGAGCAAGCTGACAGATGGGTGCAAACCCAGATGGACACAATGTTATGCCCTTTTGTGTTTTATGGGAATTGGTTAGAAGGGAAGATCGATATTGGGCAAACCAACACTACAAAGTACAATCCCAGGACCAGGAACAGGGCACAAGTGGGCCTCACGGGAAGGGGCCTTCCAGGGCAACCATGGCAAACTGATTTCACAGAACTCCCAAGAAAAGGGGGGTATCGCTGTAGGAAAATTTCTGTCACCTTAGAAACAGTTCAGGATGCTGCTGCAGATGCCTGATGGACAATCCAAGAGGAGGCATCCTGTTTATCCAAAGTTGAATTGCAACATGGGGTAGGCAGGGATAACACTGACTGGGGAACAGTTTTCTCTGGACTATGGGATAAACTTGCTAGTTGCCAAATTTGGGATGACTGAAACAGCTTTTCTTAGCCTGCATCACCTTGCTACTCTTTGTGTGTTTTGCTTGTGTTGTTATAAGATGCTCTTTGTGTCTGTGCCAGGATACCAGAAGGGAATATATGAGGTATAGGAGAGGCATGAGCTAAGGTAAAAGGTAGAGAGCGGGACTTATTTCAGGACATGTCAAGATAGAATAAAATAATCTAGCAGGTGGAAGCCCTGCTAGATTAAAGAAAGGGGGGAACTGAATAGTGAAAAAGGACTCCATAGTAGCTGAAAGGGGAACACTTTGCTACAGAAAAGGGAAAGGGGGCCTCGCTAAGGCAAAGGGTAGTTACAGATAGATAGTTTATGTTAAGGGAGGACAGAGAAAGGGGGAATTACAGACACTTACTCAAAACAAAACCAGAAAAGAGGGCAGCAAAGATAAGAAGGAACTGTCCGGAGACCTCTGACAAGAAGAAGGATTAGATACCCCCGGGCAAGATGATGCTGACATGGGAGAACGATAACGGCAGATAACACCAAGAAGGAAACAGAAGAAGAATTTCACCCCAAAACAAAGACAAGGGTCGCGGGGAATGGGGTCAGAGGGAATGGGGTCAGAGGGAATGGGGCCATAGGGAATGTAATGAATATGTAATCAAACTGGGGAGGAGACTATTGATCATGTATTAGCTTGACTTATGTCTGTAACACACTTTTCTCCTTACGGTGTGCAAGTTTGGAGGAGCCATCCCCCTTGCAACCGGCGCTGCGCAACGCTGGAATAAACATACCTGCTTTATAACCAGTCTCTGGATTATAGAGTTTGATTCTGCAAGTCAGTACCACAATGTCCTTGTGCAAATCCAACCATTTGCACACCCCTGTGCACGCACATACATGTGCATGCTCGTCCTTGCACACATACCCACTGACCTGCACACACCTGAGCAACCCCACTGCTTTGGACACTCACGAAAACAAATGTGTGCAACACCATCCATGCACAAATCCACACACACTCACACACACACACACAACTCATGGAACCCCACTGCTTTGCACAATCCTGTGCACACTCACGTGTGTCATGCACTGATTTCCCAGCCAGTCCTCGTGGGGTCTCTTACTTAGGACGGGAGTGCAGGGGAGCAGCCAGAAGCTGTTTGCATTCCCTGCTGTCTGCTGGGCAGGTTCGTTGGCGATGCTCGGGTTGCTTTGCTTTCCCTTGGGAGGTGGGAAGGAGCTTTGTATGGAGGCACATCCCGTTCCAGAGCATCCCGATGGCACGCGTGGGATCAGCAGGTCTGTCAGAGAAGTGGGTGAGGTTGCACGCCAAGCTGCAGCAGAGGAAGGGGAGGAGGGCCCAGCACAGCTCTGCACCACGCTCTGCCACGCTGGGCAGCTTGTTCCTGGCTCAGCAGTGCCATCAGACAAGAAGCAGGGAAGGAAATCAAGGATGGGGGGTACCATCAAACAGAGTCCGTGCATGCCTGTGCAAGACAAACAGACCCAGAGCTTGTGTTTTTTTTCTGCTTTTGTAGCATTTGTGTGCTGTAGCTGAGCAAAAGCTTCTGCTGCTTGATTCTTCTTCTGCAACAGCCACCTACCGGTAAATGGCTGCGGGGATGGAGGATGTGACAGAAAGCATTTGTCTGCACGACAGTGTAGTTACACTTGGTCTAGAGAGTGAGAGAGGGCAGGCAGCACTGCCTGATGTTGGTCAGGGTGAGCTCCTTCTTCCGCAGCGTGATGATGGCAGGGACAGCTCGTAGGTGGGAGCTGGGAATGGACACGGCAGGAGGACAGAGGTGTGAGGGAGCAGCCAAGGCAGCGAAGAGCATCAAAAGGCCCTGAAAAGCATCACAAAGCCACAGCCAGGAAGCTTGGGGTTTTCATAAGCAGCATCCAGGATGCTAGAGACTGTTTGCTCCCCTAAAAAATGGTAACAGAGCTCTCGCTGCGGGCATCACAAAACCAGGCAAAATGGGAACACACCCAGAGCTCTGCTGCACGCACCCCACAGTCACAGCATTGCAAGCTGAGCTGCCTTGCTGTTTCTTGCATTCATCATGGTCCCTGTGAATGAAGACTTGGAACACAGTCAAGGCGTTGATTGAGCACCAGAGTGCCTTTATTCAATCGAAGAAAGGAGGACGGGAGAGGGACGGGGAAAGATGGGATTCATCCTCTGTTGTTGAGGAGAGAGTGGCTCAGAGCTCGTGTTGCTGCCTGGTGCCTGGGACTGCAGGCCTGACTCCAGGTTCCCATCCAAGGGCTCGGCTTCTCCTCGGTGACATTGACTTGGTCCTGCTTGGAGGTGACGCTGTTGGGGCACTCGGGCTGTCTTTGGGCTGGGCTGCACTGCAAAGGCACCGCACAGGTCGCCCATAGAGAATTTCATATGGGCTTCATCCTTCCTTGGTTGGGGTTTACTTCCAATTCTCACAAGTGCCAGAGGCAGTGCTTGCAACCTTGGTATCCCAGCCTCTTGGACAACTTTTAGTATTTGCAGCTTAGATAAATGGCTCCTCTTTTCCACTTGGCCACTTGACTGTGGCCTGTAAGGTGTATGCAACTGCCAATTGATTCCCAATAAAGTACTGACTTGTTGAACCACTTTAGCAATAAAATGGGGGCCTCAATCTGAAGAGATTGTTCCTGGCACCCAGAACCTTGGAATTATTTCTTGTCACAAAACTTTTGTTACTTCCCTGGCCTGGTTAGTCCGGCACGGGTATGCCTCAGGCCATCCTGAAAAGGTATCTGCTAAAACTAACATGTATCTGTACCCCCCTTTTCTTGGCAGCTCTGAGAAATCTACCTGCCATTATTGTCCTGGATAATTTCTCTCCCTGTTTGCCCTAACTGAACTTTGTGGCCTGTGTTAGGATTATTTGGTAAACAAACTTCACATTGCTGGGTCACTTGCCTAATGGCAGTATACCCATTTCGGGTGACCACTCGTTGAACAAGATATTTATATAATGCTTCTGCTCCCCAGTGAGTGTTCCTGTGTTCAGTCACCACAGCCCATCATATGGCTGCTGGAATCATTCTTTTCCCTTGTGCTGGAAAGCTCCATCCTTCCTCTTTTACCTGCCCTTCCTGATAATTATTTATCGAGTTCCAATACTCTTTGGAGTGCTTTGGCTCACCATCCACCTGCATGTTACCACCTGGAATCAAGGAAGCCTCCACCACCTCACCCTCTGCCGCTCGCTTTGCTTCTCTGTCAGCCAGCGCATTTCCCATTCCTTCAGCACTGTCTCCCCTTTGCTGGCATCAACAGTGCATTTTAGCAACCTTCTCCAGCTGTTGGACTGCCTCCAGGAGTCTGGCTATTTCTTCAGCGTGTTTAAGACCTTTCCCTTGGCTTGACAACAGTCCTCTTTCTTTCCATATTGCTGATATGGGTGCATGAACAGCACTAAGGCATATTTTGAATCAGTCCATATCTTTATCTTCCCATGTCGAACAAAGCTGCTCCCGTCTGTGTATCAGGCGTCTTCCGCATCCTCCAGTGGTTCTTCTTTCAAGTCTCTGCGACTGAAATAGACTGCTTCCATAGTCTCCAAACAGTCGTGAGACACAGGTTCTCCTGTAATTGCACTAAGAAAAGCAGCTGATTTACAATATTTGTTACTGTTATTTCTCCATCATCTTGCTCCACTAGAATGGCCTGATACTTCAAAAATCTCTGAGGGGAAAGCCAATGTCCCCCTTTCACCTCCAGCACTGGAGAGACCGTGTGGGATACAAGTGCAGTTCTCTTCTGCCCCATTGTCCTAATGCTGGGGCCTTCATTAACTTATCTTTCAACTGCTTTCAACCGGGCCACAGTCCAGGCTGGTGACTGTGGTTTCTTGCAGGCTCACGTCAGCCCTTTCAGCAGAACTAGGAGAAAGGACTGGCTGAACAATGATGACCTCTTTCTCTCTGTCTCTGCTGTCACTCGGAAGGCTTTCATTTGAATTGCAGCCTGACTCCAAGTCCCCCTCCAAGACGCTCGGCTTCTCCTCAGTGACACTGACTTGGTCCTGCTTGGAGGTGCTGCTGTCGGGGCACTCGGGCTGTGTTTGGGCTGGGCTGCACTGCAAAGGCACCGGGCCACAGTCCAGGCTGGTGACTGTGCTTTCTGGCAGGCAGAATTGATCACCTGAGGAATTCAGCTTTATTTGCCTTCATCTGTGTTTCCTCTTGCTGGATCTCATGCACTCTGCTGGCTTCAGTCTGTGTTTCTACTCCAAGAAGAAAATAAATGGGTCTTCACAAACCAGAAAACTGGAAAAGCACCCTCAAGTCTGCTGTTTGAGCCTTCTTCATTTCAAGAGCACATGCTTTTATCTCCTCAGCACTCAAACACTTATTGTTTACATGGAACCTTCTCTCTCCGAGGCTGTAGCCACTGTCTCTTGTCCTGGCAATGGCACCACTGAGCAGATCACCTCCATTCTCTGCATCCTCCATTCAGTATATTTGCACATGGATAAGATCTCCCCGGAATCTTCTCCAGGATTAACAGTCCCAGCTCTCTCAGCCTTTCCTTATAGGAGAGATGTTGCAGTCCCTTTATCATCTTCTGAGCCCTCTGTTGGATTCCCTTAGGTATGATTCTTGTAACAGAGAACTCAGATCAGGACACGATGATCGATGTGTGGTCTCAACAACGCTGAACTGAGGGGAAGGAACATCTCTCTCAATCTGCTGGCAGTACCTTGCTTATTTGCAGCCCAAGGATATCATTAAGTTATTTTTGGTGTATTTTTTCTTTTTCTTTTTTAAATTCTTTTTTCTTTTTTTCTTTTTTTTTTTTTTCATCAAGTTCACATTTCTGTTTCACATTCACTCTGTATCATTCACTATGTAGCTCTGGGGAAAGATGGGATTCATCCTCTATTGTTGAGGAGAGAGTGGCTCAGAGCTTGTGCTGTTGCTTGGAGGCTGGGACTGGTGGTCTGATTCTACATCTGCCTCCAAGATGCTCGGCTTCTCCTCACTGATGCTGACCTGAGCCTGCATGGTGGTGCTGCTGTCGGGGCACTCGGGCTGTGCTTTAGCTGGGCTGTCCTGGGACCCCTGTACTGGGTCCCAATCCAGGCTGGTGCCGGTGCTGTCTGGCAGGCTCAGGTCAGCAGCTTCCGGAGGGATGGGATGAATCAGGGCTTGCACTTGGATGACATTCTGCTCTTCATTGATGCAGCCATATGGAAGGCTGTCGACTGAAATGCAGCATCCTGTGCTTCCTAACAGCTCTGCGTTGATGGAAGCACAGGATGCGCTGTCATCCCATGCCCGGCGTCTTCGGGGAACACAAGGGCTCGGGTCACCTAGGAAGGAGTAGATGCACAGCGGTTAGTGTCAAACGTTCACAAGATGAATCATGCTTTAAAGAGGTCCTTGGCATTTGGCTATGTAGTGGTGGTGGGCAGAAGCAAATAGGCTTCTAGCAACAGTGTCACTGTCTTGACAGTGATCCTCGTGCAGGTGCAGCTCTTGTGTTGACAAGAGACACATTTGGGAAAGACAGGGGTGAACCAAAGATGTCAGGCACGGGCTCGAACGCCAGAAGGAGGTACAAGCCCACTGAAAGCATGAATCCTACCTGTGCTGCTGACAAGCAGTGTTTTGAAAGCTGCATTTGCACCCTTACCTGCCAGGACCAACACTTCTGCTTCTGAGGGCTCTCTGGCACTGCTCTGCAGTTGGCGTTCGGCTGCAGGGGATGGTTTGCCCAGGCAGAAGCAGGAACGCCAACTGCCAGCTGGTGCCTGCTTCCTCTTGCTGGGCACACTTGGTCTGGAGAGAGAAAACAGAGCATGCTGCCAGTCGTGGTGCAGGGTGAGGGAAGAGCTGCTCCGAGCCCTTGACGACAGTTGCAGAGGACGCTTCCATTCCTACAGCTCAGCCCTCAAGTCCTGCTGGCTACATTCCTCTCAACCATGGCAAGCAAGATGCGCAGCATGGGAGCAAAGGCTCCACAGCCGGACAGGACAGGAGCTGGCAGGCTCATATATATAAAATGGACAAAAAATGAACCAATAAAACCCACCCGACCAATGATGATAGGGGCTGGAAAGGGAAGTCCTCTTTACCTTTCAGATGGAAAATCAAGGACTGTGTGGAAGTTCCTCAGATCAGCTGTGGGGCCTTCCTCCACCTCGACATCGCTGCTCTGTGTTGCAGCAGGAGAGCTGCTCTGGCCTCTCCTCTCTGCCAGAGCCTCCTGCACGGTGAGCAGCTTTGTGGATGGAGGAGACTCCCACACAGACTTGGGCCCGGCAAGAGAACTGTGCCCTGCAAGGGGAAACCACAGGTAAGAGGGAGGATCAGAAAGCAGCAGCACAGACATCCCAGTTCTGCATTTCTCTCAGACTTGCTTATCAGAGCCACTGGAAGAAGAGGGGCTCAAAGTAACCGTGTGCTCAGAGGTATGCTCGTGGCAAAGGACACAGCCACAATTAAGAGCAGCTCACTGTATCAAAACAGGCAAACAAAAACCGTAGAAAAACTAGGGGCAGGAACCTCAGAAAGCTTTGCTGCCACACTTCAATCAAGCTTCACCTGCTTGCAAAACATCTTAACAGCTGTGACGGTTTTCTGCATGTAAGTTATGGGTTTGGACACTCTCAGGATCCAGGAACGGGGCACCATATTCTAATCTAAACCCAGAAGCCTGCTGTCTCCTCGACAGCAAAAGCATTTTCAAAGGTCTTGGAGAAGGCCTGGCTTGGATCAAGGTGTCAGATCAACATCAAACTAATGGAGAAAGACACTCACCTGCTCCCTCTCCCACGGCTGGTGTGGATGTGGAGGGGAAGAGGACGTCTGTGTGGCTGATGAGGAACTCCACCACAGCCGACTGCGTCTGCAGCTCCATGCAGGCAGCTTCTCCATAGGCGCAGGCAGACTGGCTCCGCTGGGATCTGAAGTAAAGGCAGATCTTACAAGTCATTTCCCCGAGATTATTTCCTCCAGTCTGAAATTTGCAGCAAAAACTGACAAGTTGGGCTCAGGAGACTTCCGCAGTGGGCAATCAGCGATGCCACTGACGAAATTCTCCTGGATGATCAGGGACACAGCAGTCCCAGCTAAACAAGTGACTAGAAACTGTCATCTGGAAATTGTGCCCCTGGGGTTGGGCCAGAGCAGAACTAAGCATCGTGTTGAAACAGAAGAAGAAGTTTACCTTAAGAGGTTTGGAGCCCACACTATGGCCAAGTTCTGAGCACCCATGTTGGTGACGGAGCAGTTCCCGGCCAGAGACGCCAAGTGCTTCATCAGGTATTCCAGCGTCCTGGAAAACAAGAGGGGCAGATGTTCAGCACCAAAAAGCAAGCCGTGCTGCAGTGCACAAAACAAACCTCACTTCATGCTGGTTGTTGTCATTGATACCGTCCCCGAATAGGAAGTAGGTAAAACTTGACTAAGTGCCACCACGCTGCAGCACCAAGCCCCAGCACAGCACAGCCGCAGCCATCGGCTGCACCAACCGTGCCCCCATGCCAAGGAACTGACCCAGTCAACCGACCCGACGCAGCCTTCAGCCGCTTCAGCGTGCAGACGCATGATGCTGCTGGTGTGAGGCAACACCTGGAATCGCATCATGGCCCTCTGAAAGGCAGCAGGGCTGAGCTCAGCAGACCGAGCGCAGCACTGACCTGTAGTGAGGAGCGGGCAGCTGCTGGATGGTGTCCTGCATTCTGAGCAGCCGCTCCTCCTCCGTGGCAGCACAAACAGCGTCCTGGAAAAAAGCAGGAAGGGATTCAGACACCAGGCGGGAATAGCAAAGGGAAGGGAATTCTCGCAAGCGTCGTATATAGTTTAAGTAAGCACCTCCTGGCACCACCAGAAGTGGCATCAGCCAGAGGCAGGAGGTGGCAAAGACATGCCTCGTGGGGCTAACAGAAAGAAGACCTCGGAGCTGGGGCACTGCTGCAACCATCAGCCAGGACGCCCAGGGAAGAGGTACGTGTCATTTCCAAGACATTGCCCTGAGCTTACCGAGAACTTGCCATACAGCTGCTCGGTCAGCAGAGGGTTTGGGAGCTCCCTGAAGTACATCTTGCACAGGGAGCTCACGCTGTGAATGTCTCGGACGCTGAGCTCGGGAACCTGCTCCGACTCGAATTCATGGCTGCAGAGAAGGACACAGGATTGAGCAGAGGGCTTTGAGAAAGAGGAAAGCAAGTCCAACGCCACAACAAATACAGTCAAGAAAAGGAAGGGGTTCCTCTGAACGCCCGCAGCATGGCACGTGCCCCTGCTGACAGCTGACCGTAGTTGCTGGATCTTGGACGTAACGCCAGACAGGCGGTAGATCCCCTGCACCACGCCATGCTGCTCGATGAACTCGGCACAGCTCTGCAGGACCTGGGGGACTACAGAACAAGAGCCAGCGGTTAGCTTAGCTTCTGACTCAAGTCCTGGGTCTGGCCCTGCTCTTCTCACATCCCATTCAACTAAGCCCAGTCGGGCTACAGCTTGCTTCCTCCTTAGAGGAGAAAGCTGGCAGAGACAGCTGTGAGGAAACTGCACAGAGACGTGTTCTTGGCTTTCCAGAAATGCCACCACCTAGCAACAGCCTGGAGAAAGTAATTCTGGCAAAGCCACACACACTGCAAGTCCCATCACAGCTCCCTCGGGAATGAAGGAATCCAATCTCAAGTCCAGAAGAGCTAGGAAAAGGCTGCAGGATGCTCTCTTTGGCCAGAAGGCTTCCTGCGTTTTCAGGCTTACGCAATTGCTGGATATGATCTCCCTTTCATCTTTAGATGCCCAGCGGAGGGAGATCTCAGCAATGGGCTGTTCCTTACCATCACGGCCAGAGCGGAGAAGGTGCTCCCCCAGGTCACACCCAAACACCCCTTCCTTCGCTGGCTCCGGCTGCACCGATCTCCTGGGGCGGGCCTTCACCACCGAACGAAGGAAGGTGCTGAGCTTGCCCCGTTTCCTCGGCACTGCAAAGAAACAAAACAAAGAAACCAGTTCATTTCAAACTTGGATCGATTGGACGAGGCCGAGCGTAACGCCTTCGACCGAGCACGGAACAACGGGAAGAACATTCCCAACCAGGACACGCAAGAACCGATTTTCCACGTCCCTGCAAGTGCCCAAGGCCAGGTCGGAAGGGGCCCCGGACAGCCTGCTCTCGACTCCTGCTAAATGCGCAGGCTGGGCACCCAGACTGAGGCAGGGGCCTTGGAGCCTGAGGATGATCCTTTAGGCACCTTCCAATCCCAAGCCATTCCAGGAGGATTCTGTGACTTCCTCAAGCACAACAATAAACACAGTGGGATTGGGACAGATCTCTGCGTGTTCCCATGGACCTTAATGCAGTCCTCTTGCTAAGCTTGCTCAACTCGGGCATTAACCAACCCCCTGAAAGCCACGCTCTGACCCCATTTTACTAACCCGCATTGTCAAATGTAACATGTGTACCTGGCTTTGGCAATGAATCCACGACAGACTCGGGAACTTTTCCGCTGATGAGTTCCACGCACTCACCAGGGAAAAACCCAACCTGTAACAAGAACAAAAAGACAGCTGGGCATTAGCCCGAGCCCAGAGCCAAAGGGAAAGTCCTCTGTCACCGACACAGGGCAACCGTTTGCGTCCGGAAGCCATCCTGTGCAGGCAGAGCAGCTCCAAGCTGAGATTCCAGACTCTACTGAAGTTGGGCTCTCTAGTCGGAAGCGTGTGCCTACCTGAAAGCCACGCTTGCCTCTCCACCAGGGGCTCAGCTCCTTTGGTGGCATAGCAATAATGCTCACCAAGTCTCCTACCTGCAAGAGATTGAAACGTCAATTCCTGTGGCAGGAAAGCACAGCTCAAACGACTGCCTGCTTCTGCACTGCAGAATAGCCTCAAGCTTGACAGCCATTGCACCAATGCAGCCCCCAAGGCAAGGAAGGCCTGGAACTGCTTACCTCCAGGGAGAGCTCATCCGGCCCCTGGGCGACGTAGCGCTTGATAACATGGGCTGCCGCAATCGCTGGAACGTTAAGAGATGACTCCGCACGCACCAGCTGCGGCTTCCACATGTCATCAGCCTGCAAAACAGAGCACAGGCCGTGGTCAGGAGCTGAGGACAAACTCTTTCCTGCAGGAGAGCACATCTGCAGCTCCCTCTGCTGGCTCAACACAGGGAACAAAGACAAGCCAGAGCTTCACACTGTACCTCCGTGCCCACCACCTCAGGCCCACTGCTGATCTTGCTGCACTCAAGGCCCATCACACCAGGTGTGACAAGCTGGAACAGAGCAGAAACACACTTCTGTTGTCTCTATTCACACAGCACAGTATGGAGAGACTTCTTCAGAACTACCCTTGCATACCCTGCGGCATAGGCAAGTGTTCGAGAAACTACCCCTTGCTGCAGTCTGTTCCAATGTGACAGCCTATAAGGCAGCATTGTACCAAGTTGCTATCCCTCTGCCAGCAGATGGGGACTCTGGCACAGAGCAGCAGATGCATTCGCCCAGAGCGCTCTGACAGTGCGACAGAAGGGCATTAGACAGCACCCTTCTGAGGGCTGAGCTGGAGGGCAGTGAAGAAAGCCACGGCATGCAAAACAATGTGGTAGGACAAACATGGCACATACCTGGCAACAAGATCACCTCAGGCTACCTGCAGCAGTTCCTGGTCACTCTGCTCAGATCTTATGAGAGCAAAAGCTGCACCAAGGCAGTGGGCGGAGGGTAGGCAGAGGAGAGAGAAAGAGCAGGTCAGTGAGCAGGGCTAAGACAGCCATGGCATAACGCACACAGCACAAACGTCCCATCCACTTGCTGCAAGACATGCTGAGTCTCAGGCTACGGGATGCCTGTCCGCCCAGCAACTTGACGATGCTTCCACAATTGAGCACAGAAGATGATGGAAGCAGCATGGGACGGGTGCCACCTTTACGGACACCCCCTTTGGAACATGTCTACCGGGAGAAAATGACGTCTGATGCTCAAGAGTAAGAAATACGGTGCTGGGAGCTCCGACAGCCAGCACTTCTCAACACCTCGCTGCCCACCCGTCCATCCCACGCTGGCTCAGCTTACCTACAGGATGCTGCGCACGATGGTACTCAAACAAAGGCACTAAACGCACAAGAACAACAAGAAAACCAACCACTCCGAACTCCTACTCTCCCACAAAGGAACACAGAACGCACCGCTCCTCCCCTCATTCCAGCCGCTTATGACATCACCAACGGCCACCAGCCTGGTCCACCATGACCCCCCACAAGGGGGGGAGGCAAGACCACGGGGTCACATCTGATTCCAACACGGCACCACAACATTGCAGAACTCACTGTGGGGTTGGAATTACGTCCTGGTGTGGCAGCGCAATGGGAGGTGTTTGGGCACAGCTGAAGAGCTGGCAGACACCGCAGGTTTCCAAAGGAGGGTGCCAGATTCACTCTCAGCATTCTTTTGCAGGGCTCTTTGGGATGCTTCAAACCCATTTCACTGACTAGGTCACTTCTAGAATGTCCAGCTGATAAATGCTCGCTTTGTCTGGGTAACGCCTCTGTGCATCATGAATGAAAAATAAAATTAAATGGGAACGCCACCCTGTGAAACTTACCTCTCTGCTCTTGTTGTCAGCCAGACACCTAAGATGAGCATTGCGTGTCCCTGCTCCTGAATGGAGATGCACCCAAGTCTGTATTCCACTCTGCTCCACCTAAGTGTCTAAAAGAAACACAGACAGAGATGATTAGAAGATCCTTTGCGCAGACGAAAGCGCAGGCTGCACGCCTATTCTCTTTAGCAAGAAATACTACTTGAGAATCCACAGTTAGTTTTATGAGAGGTAGTATGAAAGAAAGGAAATAGATTCATTAAAATAACCGAGTTAATCCTCTCCCCGTCAAAAAGGAAGCCTTCTGGGCACTGTTAGCAGCACCTCCTACAACACCTTGCACCACAAATTGTGGCACATGCATTTTTTTTCCCACAGGCCCCTCGCTTCTGTCGTTAGTGTCAGATCCACTCAGGTTCAAATACGTGGATCAGAACAGCCATTCAGTTCTGCTGAGGCAGGAACCCACCGCTGGGATGGCCCCCAGTCCCATTCCCTGCTTCTCCTGTCACGGGTGGGGAAAGCAACAGCAAGTGATATCACCTACCCAGACTTCTGCTGGGCCTTCCATTCGGTCGCCCATCCCAGCGAGAAGCAGGGGAGCTCCCGTGGCACAAAGCTCGCAGCTGCAGAAATCAAGGCTGCCTCTAAGATGGTGCTTTCAAACAGCACGAGTAACTGGATGTAGCACTTGAAACACAAGGGTAACATGAAAAAGCCACCAGTCCCCACGGATGGGGCTGTTCGCAGAGACAACAGCTGCGTGCTTTCCAGCAGTGTGATGCTCACCCAACAAAGCGCTCAGCCAGCAGATGCCTCCAGCGTCTGAGCACCCATTTGGAGATGGTTTTCTTAACATCCAGGCTGAATCTCCCCTCATACAACCTGAGGTTGTTCCTTCCACTCCTCTCACTAGTTACATGGGAGAAGAGCAGGACAGCCCCCCCCCCCACATAACCTCTCTTCAGGTAATTGTAGAGAATGATAAGGTCCTCCCTGAGCCTCCTCTCTTCCAGACTAAGTAATCCCAGTTCCATAAGAAGCTCCCCATAAGACTTGTGCTCTAGACACCTCACAGCTTCACTGGTCTCCTCTGGACACATCTCAGCATTTCATTGCAGTGAGGGGCCCAGAACAGAACACAGAACTCAAGGTGAGGACTCACCAGTGCCGACTACAGGGGGATGATGGATTCCCTGCTCCTGCTGGCTCCAGCCTTCTGCATTCCAATTCCAATCTCAACCATTCCTGCTGTGGTAGGACTTGAATCCTCATTTGGGGCTGGAGCTCAACAGGTCAGCACATCAGAAATAACACAACGTGCCACTGGAAGACGTGTCTCAAAGCCCAGAAAATCCAACTCTCTGACCTCGGCACAACTCACCAACCAAGAGCCAGGCCTTGACAACTTGGCTGATCTGAGCACGCGGGAGGGGGCCAGACAGTGGACTACAAGTGTCCATTTCCACTGCAGCTCCCTGTAGAGAACAGCACCAATCAGCAGGCGTGAATGAATTCATTGACAAGCTGCACAATGAGTCTGTTCTTTATACAAAAAAAAACCCACATCAATTCCAATTCAAAAAAGGGAGGAGTTAATATGGACCAAGATAGTTCCTGTTCTAATGCCTCATTCTCTCACCCCAACTTTTCTTGCCTCATCCCCAACTCCTGGAGGATGTCCAGAATCTTAATGGCAGCTCTCAATCCCATAGGATTCCTTTCACAATACTCCATCAGAAAGGATGTTACACTTGTTCTATACACTCAAGCGGACTGAGCATTGGTTTCTCAGTCACTTAAAACACACAGAAGCATCCAAACCCAGAGCACACACATCCCTTCCTGTGGTACTGGATCCCACAGCTCACCTTCACACCTCTGTCGATTCCCAGTGTTTTACACCCATGCAGCCTCGCTACGGTTCCATGGGTGTCACCCAAGACCTGCAGGACCTCTTTCTCCGCAAACCCCACCTGCAGGCACTGGCTCATGAGGTTCACCACCTGCCCTCCTGCGCAAGAACAAGCATTAAGAACGAGAGCAAAGTGCATCGGATTCAACCTGGCCTGCTCCGACCCTCAGTCCTGCCAGGGATGCAGACTCATCCTCAGAGCCAGGCTGGACATCAACACATGCATCATTCTTCAAACACCCCATCCCAGCAGCAAGGGATCAAAGCACTGGGACAGCAGAAACAGAAATGCTGTGAGAGTTTCCTGTTGGCACTGAACATGAACAAATCTACTGCTGAGCAACAGGATATGAGACAAACAGCAGAAAACAACCAACCTGCAGAACTAACTCGTTTGGGGTTGGTCCAGACGTTTGCATGCTCCCTTTCCACGACCCAGGCCAAGCTTGATGAGCTGCTCCTCATTTGCACAGGGGGAGAACGCTGCAGATGGGATGTGGTGGCTATGCACACCATGCCTTTCTCCTGCTTTTCCTCTCTCCATCTTCCATTAGCAAACAGCATCTCCAAGCCTTCCTTCCTGAAAAAATCACTGGTAAAAAAAGAACTGGCAAGCTTGCTTTTAAAATTGCCTTGTTTATACAGCTTGATGCTTTAAAGCAGAAGCTCACCTAGCAGTGACCTACGTCAGACAAGCTCCACCTGCAGGGAGAAGTTATTTCTCTCTGTCGGCAGGCTTTGCACACATTCACAGGTGCAACAGTCTGCCCAGATCTCAGCACAACTTCACTAATGGCTGAAATCCAGTTTATGCCCGCCACGTTTTTCTCTCTTCTGAAACACTGTACTGCTGCAAGACGCAATGATGCAAGTACAGAATCACAGAATTGGAGCTGGAAGGGACCGCTAGAGACCATTCTCCTGCTGGCCATGCTCCTTTAAATGCACCCCAGGATCCCACTGGCCTTCTTGGAAAATATTTCCACATTAGGCATACATTTCAAGGAGGCTCCAGACAAGTGGAGACAGGGGAAAGCACTGGCAAGCCAAAGCAGGGCAAATTTTCCCACACTGCGTTAGCTACAGGGACAATAAATCATGCCCCCAAACTGCTTGCACTAGAACACCCAATCTGAAATCATAGAAGCTGCTGAGATACGAGTTTATCACAACCCAGAAGTCCTTTAGATCGTGCACTCCCTGGTGCAGTGACACTGGAGGATCAGATTCCTTGGAGAAAAGAACCGGGCCTGCTCAGCTCCTTCCCACCCTCCCAAGGAAAAGCAAACCAACCGCACCGCTGCCAGCACAACCCCGCAGCACACAGCAGGGAACACAAACAGCTACCCAGTGCTCCCCTTCACTCCCAGCCTAACTACGAGTCCACCGGAGGATTCAGCGGGAAATCAATACAAAACACAAGTGAGTGCACACAGGATTGCATAAAGCCAGGATGGAATTGCACACGTGTGTGTGTGTGCACAGGGCTGCACAGAGGACATCTCCCTATTGTCCACCCTATAGACATATCCCCCCGTATCAGAGAATCATAGAATGGCCTGGGTTGCAAAGGACCGCAGCGATCATCTAGTTTCAACACCCCTGCTGAGTGCTGGGATGCCAACCACCATACCGGGCTGCCCACAGCCACATCCAGCCTGGCCTTGAATGCCTCCAGTGATGGGGCATCCACAACTTCCTTGGGCAACCTGTTCCAGTGTGTCACCACCCTCTGAGCAAAAAACATCTTCCTAAGATCCAACCTAAACCTCCCCTGTCTCAGTTTAAAACCATTCCCCCTTGTCCTATCACTATCCACCCTCATAAACAGCCCTTCCCCCTCCTGTTTGTGCGCTCCCTTCAAGTACTGAAAGGCCACAATGAGGTCTCCCCGCAGCCTTCTCTTCTCTAGGCTAAACAAGCCCAGATCCCTCAGCCTTTCCCCATAGGAGAGCTGCTCCAGCCCTCTGATCATCACAGTGGCTCTCCTCTGGACCAACCCCAACAGCTCCACATCCTTCCCAGGCCTGGACACAGTACTGCAAATAGGACCTCACAAGAGCTGAGCAGGAGGGGACAATCACCTCCCTCTCCCTGCTGGCCATCCCTTTTTCAGTGCAGCCCAGAACACACGTGGATGTATCTTTTTTCATACTTAGATTCCCATCTATGTACATATATAGACCACACCTACACCCCCACCATCTGCTAGAACTCCATATTCCTCCCCATAGCACCCAACAGCCCCCAGGAGCCCCATATCACCCTAAGGCCCCCACAACCCTCTCTCTCTCTAGACACCACCCCTTCAAGTCCCATGCCTGCCCATATCCTCCAATAGCTCCCCATAACCCCTACACACCCTCAGAGCCCCCTAGAGCCCCTAGTCCTCCTATGGCCCACCACAGCCCCATATTCCCCCTAGAGTCCCCCTCAACTCTCTGTAGGCCTTTACAGCCCCTGCACAGCTCCCTACAGTCTTATATGACTACCTAGAGTCCCCCCACAGCCCCCTACTTTCCTATATCCCCCAGTGGCCCCCCCACATCCCTCCAGGGCCCCTGAAGAAAAAACAAAACTAGAGCGGTGCACTTAGAAAGAGACCATTGAAAACAAATGCAAAATGCACACCTGCACAGGCTCACAGGGACAACTCCAAGAGAAGCAATCTACACAGAGAGATGCTTTCCCCAGCTGCCCCCCCCAGCTCCATATCCCCCCTTTCCCCCCTCCCAGTCCCAAATCCCCCTCTGCCCTCCCCCCCAGCCCCATATCCCCCCTCTGCCCCTCCCTCCCAGTCCCATATTCCTTTCTGCCCCCCCCCCCAGTCCCATATTCCCCTCTGCCCTCCCCACCCATCCCCATATTCCCCTCTGCCCATCCCCCCCAGTCCCATACCGCGTTCTCCCCCCCCCAGCCCTCTCCCCGCACCAGTGCCGTTCTCCCCGCACTCCGGCGCAGCTGTCCTCAGCACTCGCTGCCGTGGTGCCGGTTTCCGTCCCGATGCAGCTCGCACAGCCCCGGCTGCCGCGCCGGTCCCGTTCGGCCTCGGACCGGGCTGCGGGAGCCGCGCTCTGTGTGGAGCCGCCCCTCCAACGGCCGGGACGCAACGCTGGTTCCCGCGCACTGCGGCTCAGCCAATCGGAGCCGGCGGAGCTGCCGCTGCCCAATGGGAGGCCGGGGGAGGGGCGGAACCGGTCAGGGCGAGCAGCAGTGACGGCCCGGGAAGCACAACAGAGGTCTGCAGCCAGCAGTGCTCGCTCGGCAGGGTTACAGAAGACAGCCATGGAACCAAATGCTGAGTGCCCTGTGACACTGCCCTGCCACACAGCTGGAGAACTGCCCACAGGAATGAGCACTTACTGAGCCATCCGTGACTGGAACATGGTGTAGAGATCTCAGCTTGGGTGACAGCTCGTTGCACAAATGGTCGATGTTCATACTCTCATGCCATGCAGCAAGCACAACATTGGTTTTTTGAACTAGGCTTTACAGCACTTTTCTGGGCATGTGATACTTACTGCATAAGTGATTGCATCTGTCATGAGCAGCCTGTTTTCTATCTTGTCATGGATAGTTACCTGGTCTATTAGGCAATGATGCACTTGATAAGTACAAAGGTGTTAATGTCTTAATATTCTGTTTCTACTCAGAATACTGACCAAAGGAATAAGTTTGATGTCATCAGTGGAGAAGCTGTGGACAAAGATGGCAAAGTCTTGGAGATGGTGTCTCAGTAAGTATGCTGGGAGTGGGGTTGGAAATAAAGGATGCTTCTTTCTTGCAATTTGCCACCCTCACATCTGGTCATGTTACACAGGATGTTAGTTACACAGGATCACGGAATACCGGCATCTTCACCATCTTGCAGTTCTTAAAACAGAAGTTTCTTAGTCACTTTTTGCTCTGAGATAGAAATTCAGAGAAGAGTAACATTTATTTATTTGTTTGTTTGTGTGCTTACTTACTAAATGCATGAAATAAATTAGTTGTGTTTCGATTTAAAGCAGTGTTTTTAAATGCATCAGTCCCCATGATGAATGCAAAGAATTAGCTAGTCCCTTGCAAACTAAAGCAAGCTTTCTCCAATAGTTTGAATACTGATGTATCATCCTTTCAGTGAGTGAAAAGTATTGAGTGTTTAAGCAACAGGAATAAGTGTTTGTTCTTAAAGCATAGTTAAGCATTTGAGTGTGTGGAGAAAAAAAACACATTCCAGTGTGGGTGGTTTAATGTATATTTTAATTAATAAGTGTTTCCTGTATTCAGTGGAGAAATGGCAGATGTGGTGTGACAGGAGAAATGTCCTTTGCAGGAGAGTTAATAACAAAAACACCTTGTCTTTTTACTTAGTCCTTTTAAAGAAGGTGAAGGATGACTATACAAGGTTTGATCAGACATAAAAACACTTCAGCATTTAGTTCTGTTATTATCTTCCTTGCTGTATAACGTGGCTCTCGGTGTAAAGGCATAGAAGAAGGTGGTAGTTGTAGATACATCTTGTATTTGTACGCCAGTAAGATTAGTAAGTTATTGTTATATTCTTATAAAGTTCCTGATACCTTTCATAGCCTTTGTTAAATTAGGTTGTTCTAGAGCAGCTACGAATTTGAGAAGTGCCTTTGTGAGTCAGAAGAAGATCTGTAGCGTAGTATCCCATTTCCAGTGGGGAAAGAAAAGAACGGTGCAAGCATACATTTTTACTTCTCAAGCACTTCTACTGTCTCCATGGACTTAGCAGTGCATAGCTCTGCTTTATGGAAATGTATGTGATTTAGTGCTTAAAAAGGAAAACATATCTGCCTTAAGAGCCTTCCAATGTAAGATCCATAAGTACACAAGATGTATTCTGTATTTTTCCAGGTCTAATGACATGGCTGGTTCACAAGAAGGCAGCAAAGAGAGTGTGCTGAAACCAGCACCTTTCAAAAGAGGCCGAGTGCAGAAACCCAAACCAAACCTAGAAAGAACTGTTGCATGGAGAAAAGACCACGGACATGAAAAAGATCCTGAAGAGGAGGAAGCTGAAGGTGGAGAAGCAGAAGGATGTGCGTTACACCATGTGAATGAAAGCAGTGATTCGTGCCACAAAGATGTAAGCTTCTCAAGCAGCTGCATAGATGTATTTTTGCTGGGCAGCGGTAAGAAAGATTTACCACTTAATCTGCAAGCACAGTATTTGTGTGTCTTATTCCTTCCAGTTAAACTGAACTGTCATAGAGTTTTCTGGTGCTTGTAATTAGATTCTGCTTTCTGTGCAGACAGAGATTATATTTCACTGATGTTTTTGTTGGTGGTGGTGGTGATACCAGATTTGAAAAGAGAAGTGCTGAACAGAAAGGATAATGTTGAAAAAAAAACCATTTCAGATGGAATGTATGCAGAAAAATAACAAATTTTTATCTTTAAAGTATTCGGGGATTTTAGCTGATGAACAAAAAAAAGAACTTAATTTTTGAGGTGTTTTAATACGAGAATGAATAAAGTAAATATGTATTCTTCCTTTCATTCCAAAAAGGAGATTGACCAAAAATGTTTTCCTTACTAGAGTGGAACTTGTCTTCTTTTTAGGGAGTGGCTGATGCTCCCAAGAAAAGCCCACAGCAGCTAAAAGCTGTTGAAGATGAGAAAGGACCTTCAGATGTCTTGAAAGACGCTTCAGATTTCAGTACAGGGTAAGATTATTTTTTAAGCGGAGAGATGGAGTGGAGGATGCGCTCCAGGTTGGACGTGTCTGTGACAAGTTCTCCTTTTGGTAAAGAAAAAGGTTAATGAATAAGAATTTAAGAAATGCTGTAGATCTGTTTTGTAGTTTTAGAAATTATGAGCTAGATGAAGGATTTGGTTAAATGTTTACGTTCCTCTCAAGGTTTGACTAGAAGTTGCAGCTGCTTTGAAACTGCTTCATTTTTCTTACATTTGCTGACCTGTCTTGAAGGTACAGGTTCTTGATGTTTGATGTGATCTCAGTTGATCTTTTTCATGGCATCCCTTCCTTTGCTCTCGTTCTAGCTACTGCTGAAAATTAAATACAAGCATGTGAAATGTGATTGGAAGAATTCATCTTGTCCCATGCCATCAACTGCCTGTTTGGTTTTTTAGGGAGTCTGGTCCTGAGATCCAAGAAGACAAAACTGTTACTTCATCTGTTCGGTTACTGAGGAGTCGATTCCATAGACCAAAGCCAAATTTCAGAACAACAAGTAGGAAGGAAGAGATGGATATAAATAAAGGTGTATCGCAGGAGTGAAGTGAAGTGAAGTGATTAGGGAGCAACTAAAAGGAGATGGTCTTTTTGGACAGGAAGTGCTCTGAGGAGTGATTAGTACTGAGCTTTGTGGACATAAAGCTATCTCCTTTTTGGGTTTAGTACCATGACTTGCTTTTGCTCATATTTGTTTTTCCTATTTTTCAGAAAGCAGAAAACTGTGAAGTCCTGCAGTCATTGGAATCCTTAGGAAAGGCAGAGTCAGTTGGCCCACAGGATGTTTCTGAAAGCTCAAGTTTTAAGTCCCCAGACAAACCTTCTGGATCAGAGTGTGGCAACATGGAGGCCTGTCTACCTGTAGATAACCTGAATGAGACCTCAAGTACTATTGCTGGGTAAGGGTCTAGCTGCATTTATACCTCGACTAACAAGGAAGGCATTTTAAGAGGAAACTGTTCTGCTGATGGATTTCTAATTGACTAAGAATGTCTAATAAAAATTCTGAATGTTACTACTTGTACATTTAACGCTAGTTGTATGAAAGCCTCAGTTACTGCTATGCTAAGCATCACATGAATGAATGTTTACTTTCGATTGAGAGAACAGTTTATGCTGTAAGGGATCTTAAAGACTATCTCATTTCAACTGTCCTGCCATAGACAGGGATACCTCCCACTAGATCAGGATGCTCAGATCTGCTAACCAAACTAGCCTTGAACACCTGCCTCTAGGTGTGGGGCACCCATAGCTCTGGGCAACCACCGCTCTTCCAGGCTCCTGTGAAGTCTTTCTCCGTGTTTATTATATGCCCACTTTAACTATTGAAATGACTCAATGAGATTTCTCCCCCAGCCTTCTCTTTTGCAGGCTGAAGGAACTCAGTTCTCTGTCTTTCTGCACAGGGGAGAATTTGTGGCTCTGATCATTCTTGTGGTACTTCTCTGCACTTTCAGTAATAGATCTACATATTTCTTGTGCTGAGGACCCCACAGCTGGTTGCAGTACTCTACATGGGGTCTCCTGAAAGCTGAGTAGGTGGGGAGAAACACCTTCCCCACCCTGTTGGCTTCTTTTGGATGCAGACCAGAATATGACTGCCTCTGGGCTGCAAGTGCATGTTGCCAGCTCGTATCCAGCTTTTCATCTCTTAAGCCCTTATCCACTGTGCTGCTCTCATTCAGGTCACCCTCCCAGTCTTTACAGGTGTTGGGCATTACCCCAACCTTTATGCAGGATGCCGTGCTGCACTTCGTTGAGCTTCACGAGATGCACATGGGCTGACTTCTTGTGGGTTGTCTGAATGGCATCCCTTCCTTCTCTCGTTTCAACTTCACCACTCAGTTTGATATCATCCATAGACTTGCGGAGGATACACGCAACACCACTGTCTCATTACTGAAGCTTCTAAATGGTATTACTCTCAGTATGGACTCCTGAGAGATGCTGTTTGCTACTGCTTTGCATTTGGACATTGAGCTGTTAACTGCAATTCTTTAGATACATCTATTCAGCCACTTCCAAATCCATCTAGTAATCCGCTCATTACATCCGTATCTCTCCAATTTAGAAGCAAGAGTGTTGTGGGGGATCCCTCCAAACACTGTGTTCCTTGATTTATTTTGCCCAATGGAAAGGTAGTGACTATAGCATACTTCCCTGACACCGATTAGGTGCACCAAAACAAGTTATTAAATGTATTCTGAACAAGATTTTGCACATACATCTATAATCATATGTATTCTAAGCAAGCAGTGCACTAGCCTCAGGGGGATCAGTGTTCTGCAGGGAGGGGGATGTAAATTTGGGTAGGAAAGGTCTTGGCTCAGCCATGCTCATCTCCTGCCTTCTGTGCCCTCTGTCTTGAACATGGGAATCAAGAGCTCTTGTGCTCCAAGAAAGATGTCTCTAAATATCTGCTGACTCTCTTCTGCTTCTTTATCTATGACAGCTGTTTTCAGGAGAATCCCTTTCCCATTAAGAGCAGCATCTTTTCGTTTGAATACACAGCACAGGATTTCCCTTCTAAGCTGGATTTTGTATTTCATTTTTCAGCTCACGGAAAATATGATGTGGTTCTCGTTTCTGAAACGTTGTGCATGAGCATCACATATCTCAGTGGTCAGGATTTGAAAGTAAAATATCAGGAAAGCAAATGCAGTCTCTTAATTGAAGTACAGAGATAATACAGAAACCTTTCCTCTTGCGCCTCTGAGCTGGGGACGTTCTCAGAGTAGCAGTGGTTGGATTGAGACCTCTGAAGACTGACTTGTCCCCCAGCCAGGACCTTCCCTGGTTGGGTTTTCTCCCAAAACTGAAATATCACAGCTCTGCTGGACAAGCTGTGGATGATTTCTGGGTATGATAAGGCTCTAAGTACAAGCACAACAGTTGCTGTAGCTGCTGTGACAGCATGGAAGTTTGAGCTGGACAGCGTTTCCCTGGAATGCTCGTTTCTTTTTTGCATTTTTCAGAGGATGCCTTGCTTGGTCATACCATTAAAAATATCTTTGCAAAGAACTGCCCACAATTGCTCAAATTAATAAGAAACACAGTGAGCTCCGTGTCCAAAAAGTCATAGGAAGCAGCAGTTTGCTGTGCTGCTGAGGAGGCTTTGGAAGCAGATATCTCTGTATGAATGTGTGCCACAGCATTGCTGTTCAGCTCTTCTGTTCAGCCTGATGTCAATCTGTGGCAGTAAAACTGCAATTTTAGAATTGTGCATGGATTTATTCCACCAGTGAGCACTGTACAAATCTGCTGAACTAACAGCAATTGAGAGAAGACAGTCCTGTAGGTTCAGCAACCACTGAATTACGATGTTTGGTGTTTTTCAGGTACGGTGTCTTGCACAAACAGATCACATTGTGTGCTACTAAACCCGTGTCTTTTTTGGACCTTGCACAGGTTACTCCCCATGCATAATTTCTCAGGTAGATCCCCACTTACGCATTAACATCACCTTCTGACCCAAACTGAGCGGGTCCTGTGAAAGCTTAGTCATTGCAGAACTAGAATCCGAGTGAGTTGTTTCAGACAGATTGTTAATGTTTCAGCAGGGATCAAGACGTGTCCCTTTAATTGCTGATTGCTTTCCACTGCCCTCCAGCTGTTCCCTTACCTGGTGCTCAGGACTGACATGTGGGTTTTTCCCCAGGGCTTTCTGGAGCTGAATGGATGAGCAGTGAGCTCCCTGGCACACAAGGAACTGGAGGCAGCCCCTAGGGATGTTTAGAGGCCAGTTCAGCTCTGCATTTGCCTCCAGGCTGAGCTGCTGCTTGGTTCTGGGCTCCTTGCCCAGCTTTGGGTCAGGCACATGAGCAGCAGAAAGGTCTGCAGGACACATACCTGCAGCTGTGCCAAAGGACAGTGCTTCCCATAGCATGGTTTGAGAGGCCTTGAGCTGTGCTGCTGCTCATGTGCCTGCAGCAGTGTGTGCGCAGCGGAAAACGTGGCAGCTTTGGCATGGAGCTGCCGCTCCTTCTGTTGGAATTGGTTTGTAGCTGCTGACCCAGGCAATCCCAGCAGCCTTTTCTGAAAATGTAAGGTTACGTCCTACAAAGTGCTGCACTGTTTTCTTTTCTCTTTGCTATAAGCTGATTCTGGGTGCTAAGCAGCCGCTCAGAGCTATTAAGATGTAGGTGCGTACTAAGTAAGAGCTAGCAAATGGCTCAAGGACACCCAGCACACTTTGGTTTCCAGCAGGCATTTGGGTGTGCTCTGCTTAGGGATTTATTTCTAAGTTCTCCTCGACTCCTGCCTGCACCCTCCATGCAGTCAGATACCTGCGCTGCTCTGTCGGGAGTCAGAAAAGAGCTCTGTGAAAGGGATCAGCAGCGATCTGACAGCCCCAGCAATGAGCGATACCAAAGCTTCTTCAGCATTCTTTGCACAGACTGTAATTCAGATCCCAGTAGTTTCTGTGACTATTTATCCTCAAACGTTACGTCCTTAACTTGGCAGGAGAAATTAACTTAACCAACCAAAGCCATTTCTCAGCAGTACCTGGCAGTGTGGATCCCCAGCAGCACTTCATCCCTTCTGCAGGTCGGAACTATTTCTGGTATAATTAAATAATATTGGTCCATGATAGAAATATATTAGCTTTAGACAGTGTTAATACTGTACACAAGAGTATGAGGATTGATAGTCCTTGTAATCTCTTATCTAAACATAGAAGGGCTGCATATGCTGTTTATAAAGCGCTGAAATCAATCATTGCAATGACAGACAGGTAATTGGGAAGCAAGCTCCTACTTATGCAGACCATGAGGGGATAACAGCCTTCAGCATTTTTATTTTGTTTACAAATGTTATTATCTGTCTCATCTTTCAAACTTCACAATCTAAAGTGAACCACTTACAACCCGTCTGTGAGCACTGCATGGGTAGCGCGG